>NW_027411768.1:0-184099 GCF_047663935.1 Musca autumnalis
TAAATGCAGCTCTGCGAGCATATGTAAAAGATGACCATCGACAGTGGGATGCCTATTTAGCAAGTGTAAATTGTGCATTCAGAAACACGGTTCATGCGTCGACAAATGAATCACCATACAAAATAATTTTTGGTCAACATATGATTACCCATGGGAAAGAATTCGATATTTTACGAAAGTTACAGATTCTGGAAGATTGTGATACAGAAATTCAAAGATCGGACAAGTTTACATTATTAAGGGATTCAATACAATCCAAACTTAAATCCGCCTATGAAAAGAACGAGAGGATATACAATATGAGGTCGAAAATGAGACAATTTGAGATAGGTCAAGAAGTTATAAGAAGGAATTTCACGCAAAGTTCAAACTTAAAATATTATAATGCGAAGCTAGCTCCAACTGGAATAAAAGCAAAGGTAATTAAAAGGGTAGGAAATGTTAATTATGAATTAAAGGACATTCAAAGTGGGAAAACAGGAATCTACCACGCAAAGGATATATGGACATAACATTAAAAAAATAATAAAATAAATAATAGTATTATTATTTATTTATTTTTTTTTTTTTTTTTTTTGTTTTTTTTTTAAGCAGGGTATGATTTGTGACATTGCACAAGTCCAAGTCCTATATGTAGTTTTACTCCACATTTGTATTTATCAGGAGAGATATAGCAACTTTTGAATTAAAAGTAGGCTTAATAGAAACAATATTTTGAAAAGAAAAATATATAAAAGGAAAATTTTTCAGTTTTTGAGTCAGATATTGAATAGTCACCTAAGAAGCAAGTCGACATAAAATAGAAAAATTTGGAAAAATTTCTTTTTTGGAGAAAAGTCCTGATTTTTCCGTAAAATAAAAACTTCAATTTTGGCCCATTTGAGCGCATTGGAAAACAGCAAGATATAAGACACGTTATTGGACCCAAACCTTATTTTGATTTGTTTGAATGTATTATACGCTGTCAAAGATCGTTACATTTTGTTGCTGGGAAAAAGTGTCATTACAATTGCAATATTTGGACGTTGAATATCTAAGCCTATACATATATCTTTCGGGATTATCATTTCAAATCTTAAAACAATAAAAGAATTTTTTGCTGGTTTATAATCTGTATGCTGTCTGAACTATAAACGAAATCTCGGGCAATTATCCAAAAATTTATTAACGAACAATATTTCAATATAGAGGACAACTTTTCTGTCAAGAAAACAAATATTGAGGATCAATCACCATCTATATCTTTGTTTGATAAGAATACACATTTGCACACAATAGATAATTAATCGTGGATCGTGAAATGAAATTCTAATTTAATCCATTATAGTAAGTCGGCATCGAAATCCATCGTCAACAGGCCTGAGGACTACATAGGATTTATTTGGGTAAGTCGGCAAAAATATCTGTTTTCATTTCATATCCACGAATCGATATCACACTGATCATTTCCGTATTATAAACTCATAAATTATCTTAACTATAATTGACATTACTAAAAGAAAAGAAGAAAAATCACATCTTACTATATTAACTAAACATCTTATTTATTATTTAATTATTCCTAATCGTTTATATAAATTATAAATCATTATTTATGATACTCATCGTTAACTTCTGTGTTAATAAGATATGTTGTTAAATATACGCGTTAATGTATTGAATATGAAGCATTAAAAGGTTTTATTATGCCACGAAAGGGGAAGGAGTTCGATTAGGAGATACATTAGGGCTGACGGAAAATGAAAGGTCAGCAGGTAGGGTGGGTAGAGATCTATGAGCAACGCACTTATATCTCATGTTGCTCACAATAAATTAACACCTTTTTCACACACACCCACACATACACAAACACTTACCTACATTTCATTCCACGCACATACACAACAAAAGCTACCTTAAAATTTTTACTTTTATGTGAACATATCCGACTCTATCTCCGAAGGAAAAGGACTGCCCCAGACTGAGCACGGCCGGGGCCAGAAGGTAGCAAACTCCGGAGGAGATAGAACCAGAAGGGTGGATCGTCACATGGGAAAGTCATGACCGGTGAACTTTTGTATTGGGAAAGTCATGCCCGGTGAACTTTTGTATGGGAAAAGTCATGCCCGGTGAACTTTTGTATTGGGAAAGTCATGCCCGGTCAACTTTTGTATTGGGAAAGCCATGCCCGGTGATCTTTTGTACTGGGAAAGTCATGCCCGGTGAACTTTGTACTGGGAAAGTCATGCCCGGTGAACTTTTGTATTGGGAAAGTCATGCCCGGTGATCTTTTGTACTGGGAAAGTCATGCCCGGTGAACTTTTGTATTGGGAAAGTCATGCCCGGTGAACTTTTGTATTGGGAAAGTCATGCCCGGTGAACTTTTGTATTGGGAAAGTCATGCCCGGTGAACTTTTGTATTGGAAAAGTCATGCCCGGTGAACATTTGTACTGGGAAAGTCATGCCCGGTCAACTTTTGTATTGGGAAAGTCATGCCCGGTGATCTTTTGTACTGGGAAAGTCATGCCCGGTGAACTTTTGTATTGGGAAAGTCATGCCCGGTGAACTTTCTTGAACTTTGTATTGGGAAAGTCATGCCCGGCTCAACTTTTGTATTGGGAAAGTCATGCCCGGTGATCTTTTGTACTGGGAAAGTCATGCCCGGTGAACTTTTGTATGGGAAAAGTCATGCCCGGTGAACTTTTGTATTGGGAAAGTCATGCCCGGTCAACTTTTGTATTGGGAAAGTCATGCCCGGTGATCTTTTGTACTGGGAAAGTCATGCCCGGTCAACTTTTGTATTGGGAAAGTCATGCCCGGTGATCTTTTGTACTGGGAAAGTCATGCCCGGTGAACTTTTGTATGGGAAAAGTCATGCGCGGTGAACTTTTGTATGGGAAAAGTCATGCCCGGTGATCTTTTGTATGGGAAAGTCATGCCCGGTGAACTTTTGTATGGGAAAAGTCATGCCCGGTGAACTTTTGTATTGGGAAAGTCATGCCCGGTGAACTTTTGTATTGGGAAGGTCATGCCCGGTGAACTTTTGTATTGGGAAAGTCATGCCCGGTGAACTTTTGTATTGGGAAAGTCATGCCCGGTCAACTTTTGTATTGGGAAAGTCATGCCCGGTCAACTTTTGTATTGGGAAAGTCATGCCCGGTGATCTTTTGTACTGGGAAAGTTTTGCCCGGTGAACTTTTGAATTGGGAAAGTCATGCCCGGTGAACTTTTGTATTGGGAAAGTCATGCCCGGTGATCTTTTGTACTGGGAAAGTCATGCCCGGTGTACTTTTGTATGGGAAAAGTCATGCCCGGTGAACTTTTGTATGGGAAAAGTCATGCCCGGTGAACTTTTGTATTGGGAAAGTCATGCTCGGTGAACGTTTGTATGGGAAAAGTCATGCCCGGTCAACTTTTGTATTGGGAAAGTCATGCCCGGTGATCTTTTGTACTGGGAAAGTCATGCCCGGTGATCTTTTGTACTGGGAAAGTCATGTGAACTTTTGTATTGGGAAAGTCATGCCCGGTGATCTTTTGTACTGGGAAAGTCATGCCCGGTGAACTTTTGTATTGGGAAAGTCATGACCGGTGATCTTTTGTACTGGGAAAGTCATGCCAGGTGACTTTTGTATGGGAAAAGTCATGCCCGGTGATCTTTTGTACTGGGAAAGTCATGCCCGGTGAACTTTTGTATTGGGAAAGTCATGCCCGGTGAACTTTTGTATGGGAAAAGTCATGCCCGGTGAACTTTTGTATTGGGAAAGTCATGCCCCGGTGATCTTTTGTACTGGGAAAGTCATGACCGGTGAACTTTTGTATTGGGAAAGTCATGCCCGGTGAACTTTTGTATGGGAAAAGTCATGCCCGGTGAACTTTTGTATTGGGAAAGTCATGCCCGGTCAACTTTTGTATTGGGAAAGCCATGCCCGGTGATCTTTTGTACTGGGAAAGTCATGCCCGGTGAACTTTTGTACTGGGAAAGTCATGCCCGGTGAACTTTTGTATTGGGAAAGTCATGCCCGGTGATCTTTTGTACTGGGAAAGTCATGCCCCGTGAACTTTTGTATTGGGAAAGTCATGCCCGGTGAACTTTTGTATTGGGAAAGTCATGCCCGGTGAACTTTTGTATTGGGAAAGTCATGCCCGGTGAACTTTTGTATTGGGAAAGTCATGCCCGGTGAACATTTGTACTGGGAAAGTCATGCCCGGTCAACTTTTGTATTGGGAAAGTCATGCACGGTGATCTTTTGTACTGGGAAAGTCATGCCCGGTGAACTTTTGTATTGGGAAAGTCATGCCCGGTGAACTTTTGTATTGGGAAAGTCATGCCTAGTCAACTTTTGTATTGGGAAAGTCATGCCCGGTGATCTTTTGTACTGGGAAAAGTCATGCCCGGTGAACTTTTGTATGGGAAAAGTCATGCCCGGTGAACTTTTGTATTGGGAAAGTCATGCCCGGTCAACTTTTGTATTGGGAAAGTCATGCCCGGTGATCTTTTGTACTGGGAAAAGTCATGCCCGGTCAACTTTTGTATTGGGAAAGTCATGCCCGGTGATCTTTTGTACTGGGAAAGTCATGCCCGGTGAACCTTTTGTATGGGAAAGTCATGCCCGGTGAACTTTTGTATGGGAAAAGTCATGCCCGGTGATCTTTTGTATGGGAAAAGTCATGCCCGGTGAACTTTTGTATGGGAAAAGTCATGCCCGGTGAACTTTTGTGTTGGGAAAGTCATGCCCGGCGAACTTTTGTATTGGGAAGGTCATGCCCGGTGAACTTTTGTATTGGGAAAGTCATGCCCGGTCAACTTTTGTATTGGGAAAGTCATGCCCGGTCAACTTTTGTATTGGGAAAGTCATGCCCGGTCAACTTTTGTATTGGGAAAGTCATGCCCGGTGATCTTTTGTACTGGGAAAGTCTTGCCCGGTGAACTTTTGAATTGGGAAAGTCATGCCCGGTGAACTTTTGTATGGGAAAGTCATGCCCGGTGATCTTTTGTACTGGGAAAGTCAAGCCCGGTGAACTTTTGTATGGGAAAAGTCATGCCCGGTGAACTTTTGTATGGGAAAAGTCATGTCCGGTGACTTTTGTATTGGGAAAGTCATGCTCGGTGAACTTTTGTATGGGAAAAGTCATGCCCGGTCAACTTTTGTATTGGGAAAGTCATGCCCGGTGATCTTTTGTACTGGGAAAGTCATGCCCGGTGAACTTTTGTATGGGAAAAGTCATGCCCGGTGAACTTTTGTATGGGAAAAGCCATGCCCGGTGATCTTTTGTATGGGAAAAGTCATGCCCGGTGAACTTTTGTGTGGGAAAAGTCAGCCCGGTGAACTTTTGTATTGGGAAAGTCATGCCCGGTGAACTTTTGTATTGGGAAAATCATGCTCGGTGAACTTTTGTATTGGGAAAGTCATGCCCGGTGAACTTTTGTATTGGGAAAGTCATGCCCGGTCAACTTTTGTATTGGGAAAGTCATGCCCGGTCAACTTTTGTATTGGGAAAGTCATGCCCGGTGATCTTTTGTACTGGGAAAGTCATGCCCGGTGATCTTTTGTATTGGGAAAGTCATGCCCGGTGAACTTTTGTATTAGGAAAGTCATGCCCGGTGATCTTTTGTACTGGGAAAGTCATGCCCGGTGAACTTTTGTATGGGAAAAGTCATGCCCGGTGAACTTTTGTATGGGAAAAGTCATGCCCGGTGAACTTTTTTATTGGGAAAGTCATGCCCGGTGAACTTTTGTATTGGGAAAGTCATGCCCGGTGAACTTTTGTATTGGGAAAGTCATGCCCGGTGATCTTTTGTATTGGGAAAGTCATGCCCGGTGAACTTTTGTATTGGGAAAGTCATGCCCGGTGATCTTTTGTACTGGGAAAGTCATGCCCGGTCAACTTTTGTATTGGGAAAGTCATGCCCGGTGAACTTTTGTATGGGAAAAGTCATGCCCGGTGAACTTTTGTGTTGGGAAAGTCATGCCCGGTGATCTTTTGTACTGGGAAAGTCATGCCCGGTGAACTTTTGTATTGGAAAGTCATGCCCGGTGAACTTTTGTATTGGGAAAGTCATGCCCGGTGAACTTTTGTATTGGGAAAGTCATGCCCGGTGATCTTTTGTACTGGGAAAGTCATGCCCGGTGAACTTTTGTATTGGGAAAGTCATGCCCGCTGAACTTTTGTGTTGGGAAAGTCATGCCCGGTGAACTTTTGTATTGGGAAAGTCATGCCGGTGAACTTTTGTATTGGGAAAGTCATGCCCGGTGAACTTTTGTATGGGAAAAGTCATGCCCGGTGAACTTTTGTATGGGAAAAGTCATGCCCGGTGAACTTTTGTATTGGGAAAGTCATGCCCGGTCAACTTTTGTGTTGGGAAGTCATGCCCGGTGATCAAAAGTTGACTGGGAAAGTCATGCCCGGTCAACTTTTGTATTGGGAAAGTCATGCCCGGTGAACTTTTGTATTGGGAAAGTCATGCCCGGTCAACTTTTGTATTGGGAAAGTCATGCCCGGTGAACTTTTGTATTGGGAAAGTCATGCCCGGTCAACTTGGGAAAGTCATGCCCGGTGAACTTTTGTATTGGGAAAGTCATGCCCGGTCAACTTTTGTATGTCATGCCCGGCTGTCGCCGGTATTGATGGGAAAAGTCATGCGCGGTGATCTTTTGTATGGAAAAGTCATGTCCGGTGAACTTTTGTATGGGAAAAGTCATGCCCGGTGAACTTTTGTATGGGAAAAGTCATGCCCGGTGAACTTTTGTATTGGGAAAGTCATGCCCGGTGAACTTTGTATTGGGAAAGTCATGCCCGGTGAACTTTTGTACTGGGAAAGTCATGCCCGGTGAACTTTTGTATTGGGAAAGTCATGCCCGGTGATCTTTTGTACTGGGAAAGTCATGCCCGGTGAACTTTTGTATTGGGAAAGTCATGCCCGGTGAACTTTTGTATTGGGAAAGTCATGCCCGGGTGAACATTTGTACTGGGAAAGTCATGCCCGGTCAACTTTTGTATTGGGAAAGTCATGCCCGGTGATCTTTTGTACTGGGAAAGTCATGCCCGGTGAACTTTTGTATTGGGAAAGTCATGCCCGGTGAACTTTTGTTATTGGGAAAGTCATGCCCGGTGAACATTTGTACTGGGAAAGTCATGCCCGGTCAACTTTTGTATTGGGAAAGTCATGCCCGGTGATCATTTGTACTGGGAAAGTCATGCCCGGTGAACTTTTGTATTGGGAAAGTCATGCCCGGTGATCTTTTGTATTGGGAAAAGTCATGCCCGGTGAACTTTTGTATGGGAAAGTCATGCCCGGTGAACTTTTGTATTGGGAAAGTCATGCCCGGTCAACTTTTGTATTGGGAAAGTCATGCCCGGTGATCTTTTGTACTGGGAAAGTCATGCCCGGTGAACTTTTGTATGGGAAAAGTCATGCCCGGTGATCTTTTGTACTGGGAAAGTCATGCCCGGTCAACTTTTGTATTGGGAAAGTCATGCCCGGTGATCTTTTGTATTGGGAAAGTCATGCCCGGTGATCTTTTGTACTGGGAAAGTCATGCCCGGTGAACTTTTGTATTGGGAAAGTCATGCCCGGTGAACTTTTGTATTGGGAAAGTCATGCCCGGTGAACTTTTGTACTGGGAAAGTCATGCCCGGTGAACTTTTGTACTGGAAAGTCATGCCCGGTCAACTTTTGTATTGGGAAAGTCATGCCCGGTGAACTTTTGTATTGGGAAAGTCATGCCCGGTGAACTTTTGTATGGGAAAAGTTATGCCCGGTCAACTTTTGTATTGGGAAAGTCATGCCCGGTGAACTTTTGTATTGGGAAAGTCATGCCCGGTCAACTTTTGTATTGGGAAAGTCATGCCCGGTGAACTTTTGTATTGGGAAAGTCATGCCCGGTGAACTTTTGTATTGGGAAAGTCATGCCCGGTGAACTTTTGTATTGGGAAAGTCATGCCCGGTCAACTTTTGTATTGGGAAAGTAATGCCCGGTGAACTTTTGTACTGGGAAAGTCATGCCCGGTGATCTTTTGTATTGGGAAAGTCATGCCCGGTGAACTTTTGTATTGGGAAAGTCATGCCCGGTGAACTTTTGTACTGGGAAAGTCATGCCCGGTGATCTTTTGTATTGGGAAAGTCATGCCCGGTGAACTTTTGTATTGGGAAAGTCATGCCCGGTCAACTTTTGTATGGGAAAAGTCATGCCCGGTGAACTTTTGTATTGGGAAAGTCATGCCCGGTCAACTTTTGTATTAGGAAAGTCATGCCCGGTGAACTTTTGTACTGGGAAAGACATGCCCGGTGAACTTTTGTATTGGGAAAGTCATGCCCGGTCAACTTTTGTATTGGGAAAGTCATGCCCGGTGATCTTTTGTACTGGGAAAGTCATGCCCGGTGAACTTTTGTATTGGAAAAGTCATGCCCCGGTGATCTTTTGTACTGGGAAAGTCATGCCCGGTGAACTTTTGTATTGGGAAAGTCATGCCCGGTGAACTTTTGTATTGGGAAAGTCATGCCCGGTGAACTTTTGTATTGGAAAAGTCATGCCCGTCAACTTTTGTATTGGGAAAGTCATGCCCGGTGATCTTTTGTACTGGGAAAGTCATGCCCGGTCAACTTTTGTATTGGGAAAGTCATGCCCGGTGAACTTTTGTATTGGGAAAGTCATGCCCGGTGAACTTTTGTATTGGGAAAGTTATGCCCGGTGAACTTTTGTATTGGGAAAATCATCCCCTGTGAACTTTTGTATTGGGAAAGTCATGCCCGGTGAACTTTTGTATGGGAAAAGTCATGCCCGGTGAACTTTTGTATTGGGAAAGTCATGCCCGGTGAACTTTTGTATTGGGAAAGTCATGCCCGGTGAACTTTTGTATTGGGAAAGTCATGCCCGGTGAACTTTTGTATTGGGAAAGTCATGCCCGGTGAACTTTTGTATTGGGAAAGTCATGCCCGGTGAACTTTTGTATTGGGAAAGTCATGCCCGGTGATCTTTTGTACTGGGAAAGTCATGCCCGGTGAACTTTTGTATGGGAAAAGTCATGCTCGGTGATCTTTTGTTCTGGGAAAGTCATGCCCGGTCAACTTTTGTATGGGAAAAGTCATGCCCGGTGAACTTTTGTATTGGGAAAGTCATGCCCGGTCAACTTTTGTATTAGGAAAGTCATGCCCGGTGAACTTTTGTACTGGGAAAGTCATGCCCGGTGATCTTTTGTATTGGGAAAGTCATGCCCGGTGAACTTTTGTATTGGGAAAGTCATGCCCGGTGAACTTTTGTATGGGAAAAGTCATGCCCGGTGAACTTTTGTATTGGGAAAGTCATGCCCGGTGAACGTTTGTATTGGGAAAGTCATGCCCGGTGAACTTTTGTATTGGGAAAGTCATGCCCGGTGAACTTTTGTATTGGGGAAAGTCATGCCCGGTGAACTTTTGTATTGGGAAAGTCATGCCGGTGAACTTTTGTATTGGGAAAGTCATGCCCGGTGAAATTTTGTACTGGGAAAGTCATGCCCGGTGAACTTTTGTATTGGGAAAGTCATGCCCGGTGAACTTTTGTATTGGGAAAGTCATGCCCGGTGAACTTTTGTATTGGGAAAGTCATGCCCGGTGAACTTTTGTATTGGGAAAGTCATGCCCGGTGAACTTTTGTATTGGGAAAGTCATGCCCGGTGAACTTTTGTATTGGGAAAGTCATGCCCGGTGAACTTTTGTATTGGGAAAGTCATGCCCGGTGAACTTTTGTATTGGGAAAGTCATGCCCGGTTAACTTTTGTATTGGGAAAGTCATGCCCGGAGAACTTTTGTATTGGGAAAGTCATGCCCGGTGAACTTTTGTATTGGGAAAGTCATGCCCGGTGAACTTTTGTATTGGGAAAGTCATGCCCGGTGATCTTTTGTACTGGGAAAGTCATGCCCGGTGAACTTTTGTATGGGAAAAGTCATGCCCGGTGAACTTTTGTATTGGGAAAGTCATGCCCGGTGAACTTTTGTATTGGGAAAGCCATGCCCGGTGAACTTTTGTACTGGGAAAGTCATGCCCGGTGAACTTTTGTATTGGGAAAGTCATGCCCGGTGAACTTTTGTATTGGGAAAGTCATGCCCGGTGAACTTTTGTATTGGGAACATGCCGGTGAACTTTTGTTATTGGGAAAGCCATGCCCGGTGAACTTTGTGTACTGGGAAAGTCATGCCCGGTGAACTTTTGGTATTGGGAAAGTCATGCCCGGTGAACTTTTGTAATGGGAAATCATGCCCGGTGAACTTTTGAATTGGGAAAGTCATGCCCGGTGAACTTTTGTATTGGGAAAAGTCATGCACGTGAGTATGGAAAGTCATGCCCGGTGAACTTTTGTATTGGGAAAGCATGCCCGTGAACTTTTGTACTTGGGAAAGTCATGCCCGGTGAACTTTTGTATTGGGAAAGTCATGCCCGGTGAACTTTTGTATTGGGAAAGTCATGCCCGGTGAACTTTTGTATTGGGAAAGTCATGCCCGGTGAACTTTTGTATTGGGAAAGTCATGCCGGTGAACTTTTGTATTGGGAAAGTCATGCCCGGTGAACTTTTGTATTGGGAAAGTCATGCCCGGTGAACTTTTGTATTGGGAAAGTCATGCCCGGTGAACTTTTGTATTGGGAAAGTCATGCCCGGTGAACTTTTGTATTGGGAAAGTCATGCCCGGTGAACTTTTGTATTGGGAAAGTCATGCCCGGTTAACTTTTGTACTGGAAAGTCATGCCCGGTGAACTTTTGTATTGGGAAAGTCATGCCCGGAACTTTTGAATGGGAAAGTCATGCCCGGTCAACTTTTGTATTGGGAAAGTCATGCCCGGTGATCTTTTGTACTGGGGAAAGTCATGCCCGGTGAACTTTTGTATTGGGAAAGTCATGCCCGGTCAACTTTTGTATTGGGAAAGTCATGCCCGGTGACTTTTGACTGGGAAAGTCATGCCGGTGAACTTTTGTATGGGGAAAGTCATGCCCGGTGAACTTTTGTATGGGAAAGTCATGCCCGGTGAACTTTTGTATTGGGAAAGTCATGCCCGGTGATCTTTTGTACTGGAAAAGTCATGCCCGGTCATCTTTTGTATTGGGAAAGTCATGCCCGGTGAACTTTTGTATTGGGAAAGTCATGCCCGGTGAACTTTTGTATTGGGAAAGTCATGCCCGGTGAACTTTTGTATTGGGAAAGTCATGCCCGGTGACCTTTTTGTACTGGGAAAGTCATGCCCGGTGAACTTTTGTATGGGAAAGTCATGCCCGGTGAACTTTTGTAATGGGAAAGTCATGCCGGTGAACTTTTGTATGGGAAAGTCATGCCCGGTGAACTTTTGTATGGGAAAGTCATGCCCGGTGATCTTTTGTATTGGGAAAGTCATGCCCGGTGAACTTTTGTACTGGGAAAGTCATGCCCGGTGAACTTTTGTAATGGGAAAGTCATGCCCGGTGAACTTTGTAATGGGGAAAGTCATGCCCGGTGAACTTTTGTATTGGAAAGTCATGCCCGGTGAACTTTTGTATGGGGAAAGTCATGCCCGGTGAACTTTTGTATGGGAAAGTCATGCCCGGTGAACTTTTGTACTGGGAAAGTCATGCCCGGTGAACTTTTGTATTGGGAAAGTCATGCCCGGTGAACTTTGTATTGGAAAGTCATGCCCGTGAACTTTTGTATTGGGAAAGTCATGCCCGGTGAACTTTTGTATTGGGAAAGTCATGCCCGGTGAACTTTGTATTGGGAAAGTCATGCCCGGTGAACTTTTGTATGGAAAGTCATGCCCGGTGAACTTTTGTATTGGGAAAGTCATGCCCGGTGAACTTTTGTATTGGGAAAGTCATGCCCGGTGAACTTTTGTATTGGGAAAGTCATGCCCGGTCAACTTTTGTATTGGGAAAGTCATGCCCGGTGAACTTTTGTATGGGAAAAGTCATGCCCGGTGAACTTTTGTATTGGGAAAGTCATGCCCGGTGAAATTTTGTATTGGAAAGTCATGCCCGGTGAACTTTTGTATTGGGAAAGTCATGCCCCGGTGAACTTTTGTATTGGGAAAGTCATGCCCGGTGAACTTTTGTATTGGGAAAGTCATGCCCGGTGAACTTTTGTATGGAAAAGTCATGCCCGGTGAACTTTTGTATTGGGAAAGTCATGCCCGGTGAACTTTTGTATTGGGAAAGTCATGCCCGGTGAACTTTGTATGGGAAAGTCATGCCCGGTGAACTTTTGTATTGGGAAAGTCATGCCCGGTGATCTTTTGTATTGGGAAAGTCATGCCCGGTGAACTTTTGTATTGGGAAAGTCATGCCCGGTGAACCTTTGTATTGGGAAAGTCATGCCCGGTGAACTTTTGTACTGGGAAAGTCATGCCCGGGAACTTTTGTATTGGGAAAGTCATGCCCGGTGATCTTTTGTACTGGGAAAGTCATGCCCGGTCAACTTTTTGTATTGGGAAAGTCATGCCCGGTGATCTTTTGTATTGGGAAAGTCATGCCCGGTGAACTTTTGTATTGGGAAAGTCATGCCCGGTGAACTTTTGTACTGGGAAAGTCATGCCCGGTCAACTTTTGTATTGGGAAAGTCATGCCCGGGTCAACTTTTGTATTGGGAAAGTCATGCCCGGTGAACTTTTGTACTGGGAAAGTCATGCCCGGTCAACTTTTGTATTGGAAAGTCATGCCCGGTGATCTTTTGTATTGGGAAAGTCATGCCCCGGTGAACTTTTGTATTGGGAAAGTCATGCCCGGTGAACTTTTGTATTTGGGAAGAAGTCATGCCCGGTGAACTTTGTATTGGGAAAGTCATGCCCGGTGAACTTTTGTATTGGGAAAGTCATGCCCGGTGAACTTTTGTATTGGGAAAGTCATGCCCGGTGAACTTTTGTATTGGGAAAGTCATGCCCGGTGAACTTTTGTATTGGGAAAGTCATGCCCGGTGAACTTTTGTATTGGGAAAGTCATGCCCGGTGAACTTTTGTATTGGGAAAAGTCATGCCCGGTGAACTTTTGTACTGGGAAAGTCATGCCCGGTGAACTTTGTATTGGGAAAGTCATGCCCGGTGAACTTTTGTATTGGGAAAGTCAAGCCCGGTGAACTTTTGTTAAAGTCATGCCCTTGAACTTTTGTACTGGGAAAGTCATGCCCGGTGAATTTGTATTGGGAAAGTCATGCCCGGTGAACTTTTGTATGGGAAAAGTCATGCCCGGTGAACTTTTGTATGGGAAAATCATGCCCGGTGAACTTTTGTATTGGGAAAGTCATGCCCGGTCAACTTTTGTATTGGGAAAGTCATGCCCGGTGATCTTTTGTACTGGGAAAGTCATGCCCGGTGAACTTTTGTATGGGAAAAGTCATGCCCGGTGAACTTTTGTATGGGAAAAGTCATGCCCGGTGAACTTTTGTATTGGGAAAGTCATGCCCGCTGAACTTTTGTATTGGGAAAGTCATGCCCGGTGAACTTTTGTATTGGGAAAGTCATGCCCGGTGAAATTTTGTACTGGGAAAGTCATGCCCGGTGAACTTTTGTATTGGGAAAGTCATGCCCGGTGAACTTTTGTACTGGGGAAAGTCATGCCCGGTGAACTTTTGTATTGGGAAAGTCATGCCCGGTCAACTTTTGTATTGGGAAAGTCATGCCCGGTGATCTTTTGTACTGGGAAAGTCATGTCCGGTGAACTTTTGTATTGGGAAAGTCATGCCCGGTGAACTTTTGTACTGGGAAAGTCATGCCCGGTGAACTTTTGTATTAGGAAAGTCATGCCCGGTCAACTTTTGTATTGGGAAAGTCATGCCCGGTGATCTTTTGTACTGGGAAAGTCATGCCCGGGTGAACTTTTGTATGGGAAAAGTCATGCCCGGTGAACTTTCGTATGGGAAAAGTCATGCCCGGTGAACTTTTGTATTGGGAAAGTTCATGCCCGGTGAACTTTTGTATTGGGAAAGTCATGCCCGGTGAACTTTTGTATTGGGAAAGTCATGCCCGGTGAACTTTTGTACTGGGAAAGTCATGCCCGGTGAACTTTTGTATTGGGAAAGTCATGCCCGGTCAACTTTTGTATTGGGAAAGTCATGCCCGGTGATCTTTTGTACTGGGAAAGTCATGCCCGGTGAACTTTTGTATTGGGAAAGTCATGCCCGGTGAACTTTTGTACTGGGAAAGTCATGCCCGGTGAACTTCTGTATTGGGAAAGTCATGCCCGGTGAACTTTTGTATTGGGAAAGTCATGCCCGGTGAACTTTTGTATTGGGAAAGTCATGCCCGGTGAACTTTTGTATTGGGAAAGTCATGCCCGGTGATCTTTTGTACTGGGAAAGTCATGCCCGGTGAACTTTTGTATGGGAAAAGTCATGCCCGGTGATCTTTTGTACTGGGAAAGTCATGCCCGGTCAACTTTTGTATGGGAAAAGTCATGCCCGGTGAACTTTTGTATGGGAAAAGTCATGCCCGGTGAACTTTTGTATTGGGAAAGTCATGCCCGGTCAACTTTTGTATTGGGAAAGTCATGCCCGGTGATCTTTTGTACTGGGAAAGTCATGCCCGGTGAACTTTTGTATTGGGAAAGTCATGCCCGGTGATCTTTTGTACTGGGAAAGTCATGCCCGGTGAACTTTTGTATTGGGAAAGTTATGCCCGGTCAACTTTTGTATTGGGAAAGTCATGCCCGGTGAACTTTTGTATTGGGAAAGTCATGCCCGGTGAACTTTTGTACTAGGAAAGTCATGCCCGGTGATCTTTTGTATTGGGAAAGTCATGCCCGGTGATCTTTTGTACTGGGAAAGTCGTGCCCGGTGAACTTTTGTACTGGGAAAGTCATGCCCGGTGAACTTTTGTATTGGGAAAGTCATGCCCGGTGATCTTTTGTACTGGGAAAGTCATGCCCGGTGAACTTTTGTATGGGAAAAGTCATGCCCGGTGAACTTTTGTATGGGAAAAAGTCATGCCCGGTGAACTTTTGTACTGGGAAAGTCATGCCCGGTGAACTTTTGTATTGGGAAAGTCATGCCCGGTGAACTTTTGTATTGGGAAAGTCATGCCCGGTGAACTTTTGTATTGGGAAAGTCATGCCCGGTGAACTTTTGTATTGGGAAAGTCATGCCCGGTCAACTTTTGTATTGGGAAAGTCATGCCCGGTCAACTTTTGTATGGGAAAAGTCATGCCCGGTGAACTTTTGTATTGGGAAAGTCATGCCCGGTGAACTTTTGTATTGGGAAAGTCATGCCCGGTGAACTTTTGTATTGGGAAAGTCATGCCCGGTGAACTTTTGTATTGGGAAAGTCATGCCCGGTCAACTTTTGTATTGGGAAAGTCATGCCCGGTGAACTTTTGTATTGGGAAAGTCATGCCCGGTGAACTTTTGTATTGGGAAAGTCATGCCCGGTGAACTTTTGTATTGGGAAAGTCATGCCCGGTGATCTTTTGTACTGGGAAAGTCATGCCCGGTCAACTTTTGTATTGGGAAAGTCATGCCCGGTGAACTTTTGTATGGGAAAAGTCATGCCCGGTGAACTTTTGTATTGGGAAAGTCATGCACGGTCAACTTTTGTATTGGGAAAGTCATGCCCGGTGAACTTTTGTATGGGAAAAGTCATGCCCGGTGAACTTTTGTATTGGGAAAGTCATGCCCGGTGATCTTTTGTATTGGGAAAGTCATGCCCGGTGAACTTTTGTATTGGGAAAGTCATGCCCGGTGAACTTTTGTATTGGGAAAGTCATGCCCGGTGAACTTTTGTATTGGGAAAGTCATGCCCGGTGAACTTTTGTATTGGGAAAGTCATGCCCGGTGAACTTTTGTATTGGGAAAGTCATGCCCGGTGAACTTTTGTATTGGGAAAGTCATGCCCGGTGAACTTTTGTATTGGGAAAGTCATGCCCGGTGAACTTTTGTATTGGGAAAGTCATGCCCGGTGAACTTTTGTACTGGGAAAGTCATGCCCGTTGAACTTTTGTATTGGGAAAGTCATGCCCGGTGAACTTTTGCACTGGGAAAGTCATGCCCGGTGAACTTTTGTATTGGGAAAGTCATGCCCGGTGAACTTTTGTATTGGGAAAGTCATGCCCGGTGATCTTTTGTACTGGGAAAGTCATGCCCGGTCAACTTTTGTATTGGGAAAGTCATGCCCGGTGATCTTTTGTATTGGGAAAGTCATGCCCGGTGATCTTTTGTATTGGGAAAGTCATGCCCGGTGAACTTTTGTATTGGGAAAGTCATGCCCGGTGAACTTTTGTATTGGGAAAGTCATGCCCGGTGAACTTTTGTATTGGGAAAGTCATGCCCGGTGAACTTTTGCATTTTGAAAGTCATGCCCGGTGAACTTTTGTATTGGGAAAGTAATGCCCGGTGAACTTTTGTATTGGGAAAGTCATGCCCGGTGAACTTTTGTATTGGGAAAGTCATGCCCGGTGAACTTTTGTATTGGGAAAGTCATGCCCGGTGAACTTTTGTACTGGGAAAGTCATGCCCGGTGAACTTTTGTATTGGGAAAGTCATGCCCGGTGAACTTTTGTATTGGGAAAGTCATGCCCGGTGAACTTTTGTATTGGGAAAGTCATGCCCGGTGAACTTTTGTACTGGGAAAGTCATGCCCGGTGAACTTTTGTATTGGGAAAGTCATGCCCGGTGAACTTTTGTATTGGGAAAGTCATGCCCGGTGAACTTTTGTATGGGAAAAGTCATGCCCGGTGAACTTTTGTATTGGGAAAGTCATGCCCGGTCAACTTTTGTATTGGGAAAGTCATGCCCGGTCAACTTTTGTATTGGGAAAGTCATGCCCGGTGAACTTTTGTATTGGGAAAGTCATGCCCGGTGAACTTTTGTATTGGGAAAGTCATGCCCGGTGATCTTTTGTACTGGGAAAGTCATGCCCGGTGAACTTTTGTATTGGGAAAGTCATGCCCGGTGAACTTTTGTATTGGGAAAGTCATGCCCGGTGAACTTTTGTATTGGGAAAGTCATGCCCGGTGAACTTTTGTACTGGGAAAGTCATGCCCGGTGAACTTTTGTATTGGGAAAGTCATGCCCGGTGAACTTTTGTATGGGAAAAGTCATGCCCGGTGAACTTTTGTATTGGGAAAGTCATGCCCGGTGAACTTTTGTATTGGGAAAGTCATGCCCGGTCAACTTTTGTATGGGAAAAGTCATGCCCGGTCAACTTTTGTATTGGGAAAATCATGCCCGGTGAACTTTTGTATGGGAAAAGTCATGCCCGGTGAACTTTTGTATTGGGAAAGTCATGCCCGGTCAACTTTTGTATTGGGAAAGTCATGCCCGGTCAACTTTTGTATTGGGAAAGTCATGCCCGGTGAACTTTTGTATTGGGAAAGTCATGCCCGGTGAACTTTTGTATTGGGAAAGTCATGCCCGGTGATCTTTTGTACTGGGAAAGTCATGCCCGGTCAACTTTTTTACTGGAAAAGTCATGCCCGGTGATCTTTTGTATGGGAAAAGTTATGCCCGGTGATCTTTTGTACTGGGAAAGTCATGCCCGGTGATCATTTGTATTGGGAAAGTCGGTGATCATTTGTATTGGGAAAGTCATGCCCGGTGAACTTTTGTATTGGGAAAGTCATGCCCGGTGAACTTTTGTATTGGGAAAGTCATGCCCGGTGAACTTTTGTATTGGGAAAGTCATGCCCGGTGAACTTTTGTACTGGGAAAGTCATGCCCGGTGAACTTTTGTATTGGGAAAGTCATGCCCGGTGAACTTTTGTATTGGGAAAGTCATGCCCGGTCAACTTTTGTACTGGGAAAGTCATGCCCGGTGAACTTTTGTATTGGGAAAGTCATGCCCGGTCAACTTTTGTATTGGGAAAGTCATGCCCGGTGATCTTTTGTACTGGGAAAGTCATGCCCGGTGAACTTTTGTATTGGGAAAGTCATGCCCGGTGAACTTTTGTATTGGGAAAGTCATGCCCGGTGAACTTTTGTATTGGGAAAGTCATGCCCGGTGAACTTTTGTATTGGGAAAGTCATGCCCGGTGAACTTTTGTATTGGGAAAGTCATGCCCGGTGAACTTTTGTATTGGGAAAGTCATGCCCGGTGAACTTTTGTACTGGGAAAGTCATGCCCGGTGAACTTTTGTATTGGGAAAGTCATGCCCGGTGAACTTTTGTATTGGGAAAGTCATGCCCGGTGAACTTTTGTATTGGGAAAGTCATGCCCGGTGAACTATTGTACTGGGAAAGTCATGCCCGGTGAACTTTTGTACTGGGAAAGTCATGCCCGGTCAACTTTTGTATTGGGAAAGTCATGCCCGGTGAACTTTTGTACTGGGAAAGTCATGCCCGGTGAACTTTTGTATTGGGAAAGTCATGCCCGGTGAACTTTTGTATTGGGAAAGTCATGCCGGTGAACTTTAGTATTGGGAAAGTCATGCCCGGTAAACTTTTGTACTGGGAAAGTCATGCCCGGTGATCTTTTGTACTGGGAAAGTCATGCCCGGTGAACTTTTGTATGGGAAAAGTCATGCCCGGTGAACTTTTGTATGGGAAAAGTCATGCCCGGTGAACTTTTGTATTGGGAAAGTCATGCCCGGTGAACTTTTGTATGGGAAAAGTCATGCCCGGTGATCTTTTGTACTGGGAAAGTCATGCCCGGTGATCATTTGTATTGGGAAAGTCATGCCCGGTGAACTTTTGTATTGGGAAAGTCATGCCCGGTGAACTTTTGTATTGGGAAAGTCATGCCCGGTGAACTTTTGTATTGGGAAAGTCATGCCCAGTGAACTTTTGTATTGGGAAAGTCATGCCCGGTGAACTTTTGTACTGGGAAAGTCATGCCCGGTGAACTTTTGTATTGGGAAAGTCATGCCCGGTGAACTTTTGTATTGGGAAAGTCATGCCCGGTCAACTTTTGTACTGGGAAAGTCATGCCCGGTGAACTTTTGTACTGGGAAAGTCATGCCCTGTCAACTTTTGTACTGGGAAAGTCATGCCCGGTGAACTTTTGTACTGGGAAAGTCATGCCCGGTCAACTTTTGTATTGGGAAAGTCATGCCCGGTGATCTTTTGTACTGGGAAAGTCATGCCCGGTGAACTTTTGTACAGGGAAAGTCATGCCCGGTGAACTTTTGTATTGGGAAAGTCATGCCCGGTGAACTTTTGTACTGGGAAAGTCATGCCCGGTCAACTTTTGTACTGGGATAGTCATGCCCGGTGAACTTTTGTACTGGGAAAGTCATGCCCGGTCAACTTTTGTATTGGGAAAGTCATGCCCGGTGAACTTTTGTATTGGGAAAGTCATGCCCGGTGAACTTTTGTACTGGGAAAGTCATGCTTGGTGAACTTTTGTATTGGGAAAGTCATGCCCGGTGAACTTTTGTATTGGGAAAGTCATGCCCGGTGAACTTTTGTATTGGGAAAGTCATGCCCGGTGAACTTTTGTATTGGGAAAGTCATGCCCGGTGAACTTTTGTATTGGTAAAGTCATGCCCGGTGAACTTTTATATTGGGAAAGTCATGGCCGGTGAACTTTTGTACTGGGAAAGTCATGCCCGGTGAACTTTTGTACTGGGAAAGTCATGCCCGGTGAACTTTTGTATTGGGAAAGTCATGCCCGGTGAACTTTTGTATTGGGAAAGTCATGCCCGGTGAACTTTTGTATTGGGAAAGTCATGCCCGGTGAACTTTTGTATTGGGAAAGTCATGCCCGGTGAACTTTTGTATTGGGAAAGTCATGCCCGGTGAACTTTTGTATTGGGAAAGTCATGCCCGGTGAACTTTTGTATTGGGAAAGTCATGCCCGGTGAACTTTTGTACTGGGAAAGTCATGCCCGGTGAACTTTTGTATTGGGAAAGTCATGCCCGGTGAACTTTTGTATTGGGAAAGTCATGCCCGGTGAACTTTTGTATTGGGAAAGTCATGCCCGGTGAACTTTTGTATTGGGAAAGTCATGCCCGGTGAACTTTTGTATTGGGAAAGTCATGCCCGGTGAACTTTTGTATTGGGAAAGTCATGCCCGGTCAACTTTTGTATTGGGAAAGTCATGCCAGGTGAACTTTTGTACTGGGAAAGTCATGCCCGGTGAACTTTTGTATTGGGATAGTCATGCCCGGTGAACTTTTGTATGGGAAAAGTCATGCCCGGTGAACTTTTGTATGGGAAAAGTCATGCCCGGTGAACTTTTGTATTGGGAAAGTCATGCCCGGTCAACTATTGTATTGGGAAAGTCATGCCCGGTGATCTTTTGTACTGGGAAAGTCATGCCCGGTCAACTTTTGTATGGGAAAAGTCATGCCCGGTGAACTTTTGTATTGGGAAAGTCATGCCCGGTCAACTTTTGTATTGGGAAAGTCATGCCCGGTGATCTTTTGTACTGGGAAAGTCATGCCCGGTGAACTTTTGTATTGGGAAAGTCATGCCCGGTGATCTTTTGTACTGGGAAAGTCATGCCCGGTGAACTTTTGTATTGGGAAAGTCATGCCCGGTGATCTTTTGTACTGGGAAAGTCATGCCTGGTGAACTTTTGTATGGGAAAAGTCATGCCCGGTGATCTTTTGTACTGGGAAAGTCATGCCCGGTGAACTTTTGTATGGGAAAGTCATGCCCGGTGAACTTTTGTACTGGGAAAGTCATGCCCGGTCAACTTTTGTATTGGGAAAGTCATGCCCGGTGAACTTTTGTACTGGGAAAGTCATGCCCGGTGAACTTTTGTATTGGGAAAGTCATGCCCGGTGAACTTTTGTATTGGGAAAGTCATGCCGGTGAACTTTAGTATTGGGAAAGTCATGCCCGGTAAACTTTTGTACTGGGTAAGTCATGCCCGGTGATCTTTTGTACTGGGAAAGTCATGCCCGGTGAACTTTTGTATGGGAAAAGTCATGCCCGGTGAACTTTTGTATGGGAAAAGTCATGCCCGGTGAACTTTTGTATTGGGAAAGTCATGCCCGGTGAACTTTTGTATGGGAAAAGTCATGCCCGGTGATCTTTTGTACTGGGAAAGTCATGCCCGGTGATCATTTGTATTGGGAAAGTCATGCCCGGTGAACTTTTGTATTGGGAAAGTCATGCCCGGTGAACTTTTGTATTGGGAAAGTCATGCCCGGTGAACTTTTGTATGGGAAAAGTCATGCCCGGTGAACTTTTGTATTGGGAAAGTCATGCCCGGTCAACTATTGTATTGGGAAAGTCATGCCCGGTGATCTTTTGTACTGGGAAAGTCATGCCCGGTCAACTTTTGTATGGGAAAAGTCATGCCCGGTGAACTTTTGTATTGGGAAAGTCATGCCCGGTCAACTTTTGTATTGGGAAAGTCATGCCCGGTGATCTTTTGTACTGGGAAAGTCATGCCCGGTGAACTTTTGTATTGGGAAAGTCATGCCCGGTGATCTTTTGTACTGGGAAAGTCATGCCCGGTGATCATTTGTATTGGGAAAGTCATGCCCGGTGATCTTTTGTACTGGGAAAGTCATGCCTGGTGAACTTTTGTATGGGAAAAGTCATGCCCGGTGATCTTTTGTACTGGGAAAGTCATGCCCGGTGAACTATTGTACTGGGAAAGTCATGCCCGGTGAACTTTTGTACTGGGAAAGTCATGCCCGGTCAACTTTTGTATTGGGAAAGTCATGCCCGGTGAACTTTTGTACTGGGAAAGTCATGCCCGGTGAACTTTTGTATTGGGAAAGTCATGCCCGGTGAACTTTTGTATTGGGAAAGTCATGCCGGTGAACTTTAGTATTGGGAAAGTCATGCCCGGTAAACTTTTGTACTGGGAAAGTCATGCCCGGTGATATTTTTGTACTGGGAAAGTCATGCCCGGTGAACTTTTGTATGGGAAAAGTCATGCCCGGTGAACTTTTGTATGGGAAAAGTCATGCCCGGTGAACTTTTGTATTGGGAAAGTCATGCCCGGTGAACTTTTGTATGGGAAAAGTCATGCCCGGTGATCTTTTGTACTGGGAAAGTCATGCCCGGTGATCATTTGTATTGGGAAAGTCATGCCCGGTGAACTTTTGTATTGGGAAAGTCATGCCCGGTGAACTTTTGTATTGGGAAAGTCATGCCCGGTGAACTTTTGTATGGGAAAAGTCATGCCCGGTGAACTTTTGTATTGGGAAAGTCATGCCCGGTCAACTATTGTATTGGGAAAGTCATGCCCGGTGATCTTTTGTACTGGGAAAGTCATGCCCGGTCAACTTTTGTATGGGAAAAGTCATGCCCGGTGAACTTTTGTATTGGGAAAGTCATGCCCGGTCAACTTTTGTATTGGGAAAGTCATGCCCGGTGATCTTTTGTACTGGGAAAGTCATGCCCGGTGAACTTTTGTATTGGGAAAGTCATGCCCGGTGATCTTTTGTACTGGGAAAGTCATGCCCGGTGATCATTTGTATTGGGAAAGTCATGCCCGGTGATCTTTTGTACTGGGAAAGTCATGCCTGGTGAACTTTTGTATGGGAAAAGTCATGCCCGGTGATCTTTTGTACTGGGAAAGTCATGCCCGGTGAACTTTTGTATTGGGAAAGTCATGCCCGGTGAACTTTTGTACTGGGAAAGTCATGCCCGGTGAACTTTTGTATTGGGAAAGTCATGCCCGGTGAACTTTTGTATTGGGAAAGTCATGCCCGGTGATCTTTTGTACTGGGAAAGTCATGCCCGGTGATCTTTTGTATGGGAAAAGTCATGCCCGGTGATCTTTTGTACTGGGAAAGTCATGCCCGGTCAACTTTTGTATGGGAAAAGTCATGCCCGGTGAACTTTTGTATTGGGAAAGTCATGCCCGGTGAACTTTTGTACTGGGAAAGTCATGCCCGGTGAACTTTTGTATTGGGAAAGTCATGCCCGGTGATCTTTTGTACTGGGAAAGTTATGCCCGGTGAACTTTTGTATTGGGAAAGTCATGCCCGGTGATCTTTTGTACTGGGAAAGTCATGCCCGATGAACTTTTGTATTGGGAAAGTCATGCCCGGTGAACTTTTGTATTGGGAAAGTCATGCCCGGTGTAACGAACCACCACGCGGGCCCTACTTCCTCCAGGAGTGGCTACCTCCTTGCCCCGGCCGTGCTCAGTCTTGGGGCAGTTCTTTCCCTTTGGAAGTAGACACGGTTTCGTACACACAAAAGTTAAAATAAGGTAGCTCTTTAAATAGATAGAACAGAAAACGAATAGTATTTGAAAAAGAGGAAATAGAAGGGAGAGGGGGAAATAAAAGATGATGATGTTACTATGGGGGACAGTTATAGATGGTATATTACTGTCTCAGCTTACCCACCCTACCATGCTGATTTTATTATTCAGCCCTAAAAACCTCTTACTTACAAACCTTTACTTTTCGCAAATAATAATGACTTAAACTTAACAATTCATTATAATTATATTTAATAATTAAGTAAACAAAAGTATGAATTAATATTGACGTTCATAGAAATGATCCAATAGAATGAATTATTATCGATATATTAACTAATGTAAATTGTAAGACGTAAACAAAATTAAAATACTAAATATCCCGATGTAGTGTTGTGTCAGTTGTCTTTTTAAGATTTTTTTTATATAATAATGATTGATGAGCTAATGCAAACGTAATAAATTTAATAACTCACCAGTTAACTCCCGCGATGTCATCAGGCCTGTTGACTTGCTGAGGTTGATCAATGGGTAAATAAAATGTTCTTAATATATAGGTTTGCTTAGCTCAATCGTTATGTGTAACACAGGATAGTGCAAATGATTAAAAATAATATGCAAAATTGAAACAAAATTTAAAACTAGAATCCATTGTTGGCGTTATTAAATTGGTTGATTGTTTAAAATGGTTGATTAATTGCTTATAGGCTTGATTTCATAATTGTATAAAGATTGTTCCATGGGGGGTCCTCCATAAGGACTTTGGTTTTGCTCCCTCCTCAGCGGGAAACTTTCTTATTATTGATTATTTATCTATGTGTGCGGCTGGTTAGTTAAAATTGTCACAAATTGTGTCCAAACTACTAAATTTTAAATCCAAATTTTCACATATTATTCTTGGACCGAATTAATTTGAAAACTGATTAATTCGTTTGAGATTAGTTGATGCTTTCAGAAAAGATTTCGAAATTTCAGGGTTAGGAATTTAGTTCTTTGAAATTTGTATTTTTCGCGATTATCGAAATTAGATCTCGTATTCGCCGATTCTGTAAGGAATCGGCAGCCAAAATGAAATCCTTATTATACGAAATTATTGCGTGTCCTTTGATATTCCTCGCTTAAGGAAAAGTTCTTATTACACGAAATTATTGCGTTTTGAAAAATCCTTATTACTCGAAATTATTGCGTTTCCTTCGATATTCCGCGTTGTGAAAAATCCTTAATACATGTAATTCCTGTATGTCCTTCGGTATTCCCGAAATAAAAAAAGGATGATATATTCCAAAATTTTCTATTTGATTTCTTTCTTATTTATCCAGTTTAAATGGGAATGTCTTCAACGATGAAGTTTTCGATGTGAAATGAATTTTAAAATTTTCAGCATAATATTTATGTAGAAAATTTTGGAAGTTTCCTACTCAAAATTCATAGCCTAAATAGGTCTGAATCGAATACAGTTTATAATTTTGTATAGTGAAATTACTTGTAAATTCCTGCTGCCACAAACTATACCACGATTAAAAAAAAAAAAAAAAAAAAAAAAAAAAAAAAAAAAAAAAAATTAACACTATGTCCAAATATCTTTCATATGATAAACTCCAATCTTTCCACTGTCACAATCTTCTAACTCGTAATTTACATTACCAATCTTTCGTAGAACTCTTGCTTTAATGCCAACCGGTGCTAATTTTGAGCTAAAATAATTCAAATGAGAACTTTGTATAAAATTTCGCCTTATGACCTCTTGACCAATATATATTTCTCTACTTTTAGCTTTTGCATTGTATGTTCGTACATTCTTTTCATAAGATATCTTCATTTTTTCTTGAATTTTATCACGTAATATTGTAAATGTATCTTCTCGCTGAATGTCTAAATCATTTTCTTCCAGTAGTTGTAGTTTCCGTAATAGTTTATAGTCTTGGCCATTTGTTAACATTTGTTGTCCGAACACTACCTGATACGGCGTTTTGCCTATCGTCTGATGGATCGTGTTCCTGAGGGCACAATTAACACTCGGGAGATATATATCCCAATGGCGGTGATCGTCCCTTACATAAGAACGAAGAGCTGCGTTGGCAGTTCTGTTCACACGCTCGCTTGCGTTTGCCTGAGGAGTATAAATTGCTGTACACGTATGTTGTACACCATAGTCGGACAGAAACTTCTCAAAATCTTTGCTTTTAAATTGTGTTCCGTTGTCGGAAACCAGCACCTCCGGTACACCATAGCATGCAAATATTTCATCTCGTAAGTATGTGATGATAGGTTTTGCTACCAATTTCTTTAAAGGTTTCAGAAATGTAAATTTCGAGAAATGGTCTAGCACGATTAATATCCCTATATTACCGCTACGTGTGCGAGGAAATGGTCCAATAATATCAACATACAGCCTCTGGAATGGCCTCTGCGTCATTACCATATTTCCCATGGGAGGCCGTAATGCCATCGCCGGAGCCTTTGATGTTTTGCAAACATCGCACTTATCGATATATCTCTTCACATCGGCCACTAACTTCGGCCAGTAGAAATATCTCCTGATTACCTCTATGGTTTTGGCAATACCACAGTGTGAGAAATTCGGTATATCATGTGCTGTATGAATAACTTCTGGGCGTAATTTAGTCGGTACTATCAACTTCCAAGAATAAGATACATCTTCATTTAGATTTTCAAATTTAGTCCTTCGATAAATGAACTTTCCTTCCACTTTGAAATCAGGATGCTCCGTATTCTTTACCTCTTCTCTTAATTTAGAATATTCAAACCCGCTAAAGGCGTCAGAATCAAGATCTATTAGAGGTTTTACCTCAATTTCTAAAACATTGAAATCAAAACTTCGAGACAAAGCGTCTGGAACAATGTTGTCTTTTCCTCGCCTATGTTCAATGGTGAAATTGAAGCTCTGTAACTTCAACGCCCATCTGGCCAACCGTCCTGACAAATCGCCTTGCTTCATAAGCCATTTAAGGCTGGCATGATCTGTTACAACTTTGAATTCATGCCCCTCTATATACGCCCTAAACTTCTTAATAGCAAGAACTACTGCTAAACACTCCAGCTCTGTTATGGTATAGTTCCGCTGGGCTTTATTCAGCTTCTGCGACATGTACGCTATGGGCCTTTCATTACCTTTGCCGTCTTCCTGTGCCAGCACAGCTCCAACACCGACAGTACTAGCGTCACATTGCAGAATAAATGGCTTGCTAAAGTTAGGATGAATCAACAAGGGTGCTCGACACAGCTTGGATTTCAGTTCCGTGAAAGACTTCTGAGCATTATCGTTCCATTTAAAAGACTTTTTCTTTGATAACAATTCAGTTAATGGAAAGGTGAGTGTAGAAAAATCAGCAATAAAACGTCGATACCAACCTATCATACCCAAAAATTGACGTAGAGTTCGTATCGAAGTTGGAACTGGAAAGTCTATGATTGCTTTCACCTTGTCTTGATCAACACTCAGAGAACCTTCGCCTACGATGTATCCTAAATACTTAACTTGTCTTATTGCGAAACTACTTTTCTTAACATTGATAGTAAGTCCAGCTTTGCGAAATTGTGAAGCAACATCCTGCAAGTGATTTAGATGGTCCTCAAAACTTTCTGACATTATCAATAAATCGTCTAAATAAACGAATACGTGGGATTTCATATTATAGGGTATGACTTGATCCATAAGGCGGCACATAGTTTGGGGTACGTTGCACAACCCGAATGGCATCCTTGTGAATTGGTATAGTGGCCTGTTTGGAACTGTGAACGCTGTTTTTGGCTTAGAGGAATCGTCTAATTTTATTTGCCAAAATGCGTCTTTCAAGTCCACCTTGGAAATAAACTGGACTGATGGCAGCCTCGACAAAATTCCGTCTATATTGGGAATTGGGTACGAGTCCTTAATAGTTACCGAATTAAGTTTTCTACTGTCGACGCAAAATCGCACTTTATCTGGTTTAACTATTAACACACCTGGGGATGACCATGGTGACTGGGGGCATTCCTCGATCACACCGAGTGACAACATCCTATCGATTTCTTCACATAGGATCTTCTCTCTGGCAGGAGATATGGGATAATAACGCTGTTTAATTGGCTTTGAATCACCAGTATCTATCGAATGCTCAACCAAATGTGTACACCCCAATCCTTCTCGCTCAGAACTCGGAAACATTTCTATTACCGCGTCCAATTTCCGTTTGTTATCCTTAGACAATTCTATGTATTCATCGTCTGCAACAGCATTTTCAATTTCCCCAATTTCACTATTCATGGATATTGAAATATCAAATTTCTTCCAAAAGTCCATACCACAAATTAGGTCTTGTTTTATTGATTCGATAACTAAAAACTCGAAATTAAACTCAGAACCTTGAAGCGTAAATTTAACGTTGGCAATGCCTGCTATATTTTGCCTCTGGCCATCGGCCGTCCTAACGTTTTCATGACATTTTCTAAAACCTGGTAAATTTTGAATTTTACTACTCAACTCTCCCCCAATAACGCTTTTATTAGCACCACTATCCAATAAAGCGAAATATAATTTCCCGTCGATTGAGATGGGAATATAGGGTCTATTGTCATTATTCAATGTTGTTATGGAGGCTATTGTAAATTTCTTTAACGATTTCAATCTTCTCCAAGAATATTGTATTCGTCTCGAGTTACGTTTTTGTTTCGCCTTTCTAATGTTAATGTGTATTTGTCCGGTTGTTGTAATTTTGTTTTCATTATTATCTGTACATTGTATTTGGTTTTGATTTACTTGTGAAGATAAAATTATTTCTTTGGGTATGGCGTTGGATGTCCTCTCTTCATTTGAGGGACACCCTTTTTGACGTTTCCCGGAACATTGCATTTAGGACAAGTTGGTCGATAAGTATTGATCAGACCACAGCCATAGCAGAATATTGTTCGGTCCTTCATGCAACTTTTATATGTGTGACCACCCTGACGGCAGTTCCAACACAAAACATCACGATGAACTTCCATTACGTCGCCGTTCTCCGATTCATCAAGGTCCTGAAGTCCCTCGTTGTCAACTTCGGCAACTTGCTCTTTATTCCAGTTTCGTTTCCACTTGTTAGAAGCTTGCAGCTCTCTAACAAATTTTTCGTGTTTTCTAACCGATTTCCTTAGTTGGGAAACACTAGTAATGTCCAAGTGAAGCAATTCGTGCCGTATTTCTGGTCTAAGGTTGCGAATCATTGTTTCACATAGTTCCTCATCGGTTATAGGTACCCGTAGTCTATCCGCTAACGTCATTACAGAATCATAAAATTCGTCAAAAGACTCACCCTGCCGCTGCTTCCTTCTTCGAATATCATCCTTCAAATCGAAATCATTAAAGCAATCCTTATACTGTATCTTTAACGACGAACATAACCTAGTCCATTCAACTATTTCATTCTGACGATGGTACCTCCAATACCATTCCAAAGCCTTGCCTTCAAAGAGGATATGAATATATCTACATAATAATTCGAAATTGCCAGCGAGGGTATTGGTGGTCATAATGTTCACTCTATAAATAAATTCCTCGACTGGTATATCCGTTTTATAACCGGAGAATGACAATTTCCAATTCCGAATTGTATTCATAATCTTTTCAGGATTATTTTGAATGTTATTTGAACCTGTATTTCGGTCGGATCCCGATCTCATTGCTGGATTATTAGAATTTCGGACTTCTGTAGAATTTCCATTTAAATGTAGCCCCTGAACTAATCTTTCTACTTCGTTGGTGATAGTAGATGTAATTTCACCGCGCATATCAGTAATAGATTCCGAAATTAATAAACGAATTCTACTTTCATCTACTCTACTCGTTCTTTCAACACTGGCAGAAAGTGTCCTGGAGCGATCTGCCTGTAAATTTCTTATCCTAGACCTAGTTCTATGAGCCACACCAGGTGAACAAGTATCATCTCCCTCTAACACATAAGATGCATTCGCTTGCGCATCGCTATTAGTATTTCTCTCGTTACTACGCGTAACCGGCATTATACGTTTATTTAATATTATAAAATTCGGATTTAATATACAAATGTAAACTTAGTTTATTCAACCAGCGCAAAAATAGAAATTTCAAAGGTTTACGACCAATATTATAATATAATTTGCTACTCAGATAAAGGTACTATAAGTAGAGGTAATATGTTATAGTAACATCATCATAAAAGAAAATTAATGTACTTCAGAATATAGGGTATTTTCTCAGCATAAACACCAAGAATACAAGTCCTCTATAACCTAAGAGTACAATTAAAGATATCTCTGAACTAACGAGGTGGTAATAAAACGACATAAAATCATTCAATTAAGTCCTATCCACGATAGTACAGGGATGTAACGATAGAACAGAAAAGTAGAAACAATTATTCCTCTAAACTACGGCAGCGGTAGTTAAACGATTTCAACCATTTAACAAAATCCATTCTGAAATAATTTAAAAGAAATAAGGATAGAGAAGAAGTTCTCCCAAAAGAAATCTGGTACGAAGTTCGCATTAGCTAAAATCGTAAATCCAAAAACCGTTTAAAAGATCTTAAAGTTAGAAAGAATGTTTTAAGGGAACCAGCATTAAGGTGTTGAATTACTGTTTAATGGTGTCAGATAGCCAGATAACGGCTTTTGCTGGCCCCACGTTGGGCGCCATTTATTTTATGTAACGAACCACCACGCGGGCCCTACTTCCTCCAGGAGTGGCTACCTCCTTGCCCCGGCCGTGCTCAGTCTTGGGGCAGTTCTTTCCCTTTGGAAGTAGACACGGTTTCGTACACACAAAAGTTAAAATAAGGTAGCTCTTTAAATAGATAGAACAGAAAACGAATAGTATTTGAAAAAGAGGAAATAGAAGGGAGAGGGGGAAATAAAAGATGATGATGTTACTATGGGGGACAGTTATAGATGGTATATTACTGTCTCAGCTTACCCACCCTACCATGCTGATTTTATTATTCAGCCCTAAAAACCTCTTACTTACAAACCTTTACTTTTCGCAAATAATAATGACTTAAACTTAACAATTCATTATAATTATATTTAATAATTAAGTAAACAAAAGTATGAATTAATATTGACGTTCATAGAAATGATCCAATAGAATGAATTATTATCGATATATTAACTAATGTAAATTGTAAGACGTAAACAAAATTAAAATACTAAATATCCCGATGTAGTGTTGTGTCAGTTGTCTTTTTAAGATTTTTTTTATATAATAATGATTGATGAGCTAATGCAAACGTAATAAATTTAATAACTCACCAGTTAACTCCCGCGATGTCATCAGGCCTGTTGACTTGCTGAGGTTGATCAATGGGTAAATAAAATGTTCTTAATATATAGGTTTGCTTAGCTCAATCGTTATGTGTAACACAGGATAGTGCAAATGATTAAAAATAATATGCAAAATTGAAACAAAATTTAAAACTAGAATCCATTGTTGGCGTTATTAAATTGGTTGATTGTTTAAAATGGTTGATTAATTGCTTATAGGCTTGATTTCATAATTGTATAAAGATTGTTCCATGGGGGGTCCTCCATAAGGACTTTGGTTTTGCTCCCTCCTCAGCGGGAAACTTTCTTATTATTGATTACACTGCCCAACAAAATTGAAAAAGTTGAATGTTTCAACCGAAGTTGTTGTTGTTTCTAAATGAAGTCGGCGAGCTATTTTCAAATCTGGTCACGGTTTTTCTCCATCAGCTCTTGTTCTTGAGATATAGCTCAAAATCGGTTTTTACTAGTTTTACCCAGAATTTCGTTATTTTCGGATACAAACAAATATTTTTTGCGGGTTTTTTCGACACTAATATATTAAGAAGATGTTATACGCTCGATACAAAACGTTTTTTGAAATAATTATGGCAAGTATATATCAAAAAATATAGAAAACATACGATTAATTTTGTAAAAATTGCATATTTTGAGTACTTTAAGCTGTAATTACGTCATCGGGGGAAGTCATAGGAACTTTATATGGCATTCCGGATATGCTCAGGGTGTCTACTATATAGTCCTGTATTCAAATATATAATATAAAGTTCATAGCGCCCACGATTCGCCCATAACCTAAAAATCGTCATGAAGACTGCTAAAGGGAAATCATTTACCTGTGATATCATTACCAAATATGCCATTTACTTTTCAATGGCAGTCTTCATGACGATTTTTAGGTTATGGGCGAATCGTGGGCGCTATGAACTTTATATTATATATTTGAATACAGGACTATATAGTAGACACCCTGAGCATATCCGGAATGCCGTATGAAGATCCTATTACTTCCCCCGATGACGTAATTACAGCTTAAAGTACTCAAAATATGCAATTTTTACAAAATTCATCGTATGTTTTCTATATTTTTTGATATATACTTGCCATAATTATTTCAAAAAACGTTTTGTATCGAGCGTATAACATCTTCTTAATATATTAGTGTCGAAAAACCCGCAAAAAATATTTGTTTGTATCCGAAAATAACGAAATTCTGGGTAAAAATAGTAAAAACCGATTTTGAGCTATATCTCAAGAACAAGAGCTGATGGAGAAAAACCGTGACCAGATTTGAAAATAGCTCGCCAATTTCATTTAGAAACAACAACAACTTCGGTTGAAACAAAAGTCGTGTTGACCAGTGTTATTTATCTATGTGTGCGGCTGGTTAGTTAAAATTGTCACAAATTGTGTCCAAACTACTAAATTTTAAATCCAAATTTTCACATATTATTCTTGGACCGAATTAATTTGAAAACTGATTAATTCGTTTGAGATTAGTTGATGCTTTCAGAAAAGATTTCGAAATTTCAGGGTTAGGAATTTAGTTCTTTGAAATTTGTATTTTTCGCGATTATCGAAATTAGATCTCGTATTCGCCGATTCTGTAAGGAATCGGCAGCCAAAATGAAATCCTTATTATACGAAATTATTGCGTGTCCTTTGATATTCCTCGCTTAAGGAAAAGTTCTTATTACACGAAATTATTGCGTTTTGAAAAATCCTTATTACTCGAAATTATTGCGTTTCCTTCGATATTCCGCGTTGTGAAAAATCCTTAATACATGTAATTCCTGTATGTCCTTCGGTATTCCCGATATAAAAAAAGGATGATAAATTCCAAAATTTTCTATTTGATTTCTTTCTTATTTATCCAGTTTAAATGGGAATGTCTTCAACGATGAAGTTTTCGATGTGAAATGAATTTTAAAATTTTCAGCATAATATTTATGTAGAAAATTTTGGAAGTTTCCTACTCAAAATTCATAGCCTAAATAGGTCTGAATCGAATACAGTTTATAATTTTGTATAGTGAAATTACTTGTAAATTCCTGCTGCCACACCGGTGATCTTTTGTACTGGGAAAGTCATGCCCGGTGAACTTTTGTATGGGAAAAGTCATGCCCGGTGAACTTTTGTATGGGAAAAGTCATGCCCGGTGAACTTTTGTATTGGGAAAGTCATGCCCTGTGAACTTTTGTATGGGAAAAGTCATGCCCGGTGATCTTTTGTACTGGGAAAGTCATGCCCGGTGATCTTTTGTACTGGGAAAGTCATGCCCGGTGAACTTTTGTATTGGGAAAGTCATGCCCGGTGAACTTTTGTATTGGGAAAGTCATGCCCGGTGAACTTTTGTATTGGGAAAGTCATGCCCGGTGAACTTTTGTATTGGGAAAGTCATGCCCGGTGAACTTTTGTATTGGGAAAGTCATGCCCGGTGAACTTTTGTATTGGGAAAGTCATGCCCGGTGAACCTTTGTACTGGGAAAGTCATGCCCGGTGAACTTTTGTATTGGGAAAGTCATGCCCGGTGAACTTTTGTATTGAGAAAGTCATGCCCGGTGAACTTTTGTATTGGGAAAGTCATGCCCGGCGAACTTTTGTACTGGGAAAGTCATGCCCGGTGAACTTTTGTACTGGGAAAGTCATGCCCGGTCAACTTTTGTATTGGGAAAGTCATGCCCGGTGAACTTTTGTATTGGGAAAGTCATGCCCGCTGAACTTTTGTACTGGGAAAGTCATGCCCGGTGAACTTTTGTATTGGGAAAGTCATGCCCGGTGAACTTTTGTATTGGGAAAGTCATGCCCGGTGAACTTTTGTATTGGGAAAGTCATGCCCGGTGAACTTTTGTATTGGGAAAGTCATGCCCGGTGAACTTTTGTATTGGGAAAGTCATGCCCGGTGAACTTTTGTATTGGGAAAGTCATGCCCGGTGAACTTTTGTATTGGGAAAGTCATGCCCGGTGAACTTTTGTATTGGGAAAGTCATGACCGGTGAACTTTTGTATGGGAAAAGTCATGCCCGGTGAACTTTTGTATTGGGAAAGTCATGCCCGGTCAACTATTGTATTGGGAAAGTCATGCCCGGTGATCTTTTGTACTGGGAAAGTCATGCCCGGTCAACTTTTGTATGGGAAAAGTCATGCCCGGTGAACTTTTGTATTGGGAAAGTCATGCCCGGTCAACTTTTGTATTAGGAAAGTCATGCCCGGTGAACTTTTGTACTGGGAAAGTCATGCCCGGTGAACTTTTGTATTGGGAAAGTCATGCCGGTCAACTTTTGTATTGGGAAAGTCATGCCCGGTGATCTTTTGTACTGGGAAAGTCATGCCCGGTCAACTTTTGTATTGGGAAAGTCATGCCCGGTCAACTTTTGTATTGGGAAAGTCATGCCCGGTGAACTTTTGTATTGGGAAAGTCATGCCCGGTGATCTTTTGTACTGGGAAGTCATGCCCGGTGAACTTTTGTATTGGGAAAGTCATGCCCGGTGAACTTTTGTATTGGGAAAGTCATGCCCGGTGAACTTTTGTACTGGGAAAGTCATGCCCGGTGAACTTTTGTATTGGGAAAGTCATGCCCGGTGAACATTTGTATTGGGAAAGTCATGCCCGGTCAACTTTTGTATGGGAAAAGTCATGCCCGGTGAACTTTTGTATTGGGAAAGTCATGCCCGGTCAACTTTTGTATTAGGAAAGTCATGCCTGGTGAACTTTTGTATGGGAAAAGTCATGCCCGGTGATCTTTTGTACTGGGAAAGTCATGCCCGGTGAACTTTTGTATTGGGAAAGTCATGCCCGGTGAACTTTTGTACTGGGAAAGTCATGCCCGGTGAACTTTTGTATTGGGAAAGTCATGCCCGGTGAACTTTTGTATTGGGAAAGTCATGCCCGGTGATCTTTTGTACTGGGAAAGTCATGCCCGGTGAACTTTTGTATGGGAAAAGTCATGCCCGGTGATCTTTTGTACTGGGAAAGTCATGCCCGGTCAACTTTTGTATGAGAAAAGTCATGCCCGGTGAACTTTTGTATTGGGAAAGTCATGCCCGGTGAACTTTTGTACTGGGAAAGTCATGCCCGGTGATCTTTTGTACTGGGAAAGTCATGCCCGATGAACTTTTGTATTGGGAAAGTCATGCCCGGTGAACTTTTGTATTGGGAAAGTCATGCCCGGTGATCTTTTGTACTGGGAAAGTCATGCCCGGTGAACTTTTGTATTGGGAAAGTCATGCCCGGTGAACTTTTGTATTGGGAAAGTCATGCCCGGTGATCTTTTGTACTGGGAAAGTCATGCCCGGTGAACTTTTGTATGGGAAAAGTCATGCCCGGTGAACTTTTGTATGGGAAAAGTCATGCCCGGTGAACTTTTGTATTGGGAAAGTCATGCCCGGTGAACTTTTGTATGGGAAAAGTCATGCCCGGTGATCTTTTGTACTGGGAAAGTCATGCCCGGTGATCTTTTGTACTGGGAAAGTCATGCCCGGTGAACTTTTGTATTGGGAAAGTCATGCCCGGTGAACTTTTGTATTGGGAAAGTCATGCCCGGTGAACTTTTGTACTGGAAAAGTCTTGCCCGGTGAACTTTTGTATTGGGAAAGTCATGCCCGGTGAACTTTTGTATTGGGAAAGTCATGCCCGGTGAACTTTTGTATTGGGAAAGTCATGCCCGGTGAACCTTTGTACTGGAAAAGTCATGCCCGGTGAACTTTTGTATTGGGAAAGTCATGCCCGGTGAACTTTTGTATTGAGAAAGTCATGCCCGGTGAACTTTTGTATTGGGAAAGTCATGCCCGGTGAACTTTAGTACTGGGAAAGTCATGCCCGGTGAACTTTTGTACTGGGAATGTCATGCCCGGTCAACTTTTGTATTGGGAAAGTCATGCCCGGTGAACTTTTGTATTGGGAAAGTCATGCCCGGTGAACTTTTGTACTGGGAAAGTCATGCCCGGTGAACTTTTGTATTGGGAAAGTCATGCCCGGTGAACTTTTGTATTGGGAAAGTCATGCCCGGTGAACTTTTGTATTGGGAAAGTCATGCCCGGTGAACTTTTGTATTGGGAAAGTCATGCCCGGTGAACTTTTGTATTGGGAAAGTCATGCCCGGTGAACTTTTGTATTGGGAAAGTCATGCCCGGTGAACTTTTGTATTGGGAAAGTCATGCCCGGTGAACTTTTGTACTGGGAAAGTCATGCCCGGTCAACTTTTGTATTGGGAAAGTCATGCCCGGTGAACTTTTGTACTGGGAAAGTCATGCCCGGTGAACTTTTGTATTGGGAAAGTCATGCCCGGTGAACTTTTGTATGGGAAAAGTCATGCCCGGTGAACTTTTGTATGGGAAAAGTCATGCCCGGTGAACTTTTGTACTGGGAAAGTCATGCCCGGTGAACTTTTGTATTGGGAAAGTCATGCCCGGTGAACTTTTGTATTGGGAAAGTCATGCCCGGTGAACTTTTGTACTGGGAAAGTCATGCCCGGTCAACTTTTGTATTGGGAAAGTCATGCCCGGTGAACTTTTGTACTGGGAAAGTCATGCCCGGTGAACTTTTGTATTGGGAAAGTCATGCCCGGTGAACTTTTGTATTGGGAAAGTCATGACCGGTGAACTTTTGTACTGGGAAAGTCATGCCCGGTGAACTTTTGTATTGGGAAAGTCATGCCCGGTGAACTTTTGTATTGGGAAAGTCATGCCCGGTGAACTTTTGTATTGGGAAAGTCATGCCCGGTGAACTTTTGTATTGGGAAAGTCATGCCCGGTGAACTTTTGTATTGGGAAAGTCATGCCCGGTGAACTTTTGTACTGGGAAAGTCATGCCCGGTCAACTTTTGTATTGGGAAAGTCATGCCCGGTGAACTTTTGTACTGGGAAAGTCATGCCCGGTGAACTTTTGTATTGGGAAAGTCATGCCCGGTGAACTTTTGTATGGGAAAAGTCATGCCCGGTGAACTTTTGTATGGGAAAAGTCATGCCCGGTGAACTTTTGTATTGGGAAATTCATGCCCGGTCAACTTTTGTATTGGGAAAGTCATGCCCGGTGATCTTTTGTACTGGGAAAGTCATGCCCGGTGAACTTTTGTATTGGGAAAGTCATGCCCGGTCAACTTTTGTATTGGGAAAGTCATGCCCGGTCAACTTTTGTATTGGGAAAGTCATGCCCGGTGATCTTTTGTACTGGGAAAGTCATGCCCGGTGAACTTTTGTATGGGAAAATCATGCCCGGTGACCTTTTGTACTGGGAAAGTCATGCCCGGTCAACTTTTGTATGGGAAAAGTCATGCCCGGTGAACTTTTGTATTGGGAAAGTCATGCCCGGTGAACTTTTGTACTGGGAAAGTCATGCCCGGTGAACTTTTGTATTGGGAAAGTCATGCCCGGTGAACTTTTGTATGGGAAAAGTCATGCCCGGTGAACTTTTGTATGGGAAAAGTCATGCCCGGTGAACTTTTGTATTGGGAAAGTCATGCCCGGTCAACTTTTGTATTGGGAAAGTCATGCCCGGTGATCTTTTGTACTGGGAAAGTCATGCCCGGTGAACTTTTGTATTGGGAAAGTCATGCCCGGTCAACTTTTGTATTGGGAAAGTCATGCCCGGTCAACTTTTGTATTGGGAAAGTCATGCCCGGTGATCTTTTGTACTGGGAAAGTCATGCCCGGTGAACTTTTGTATGGGAAAAGTCATGCCCGGTGATCTTTTGTACTGGGAAAGTCATGCCCGGTCAACTTTTGTATTGGGAAAGTCATGCCCGGTGAACTTTTGTATTGGGAAAGTCATGCCCGGTCAACTTTTGTATTAGGAAAGTCATGCCCGGTGAACTTTTGTACTGGGAAAGTCTTGCCCGGTGAACTTTTGTATTGGGAAAGTCATGCCCGGTCAACTTTTGTATTGGGAAAGTCATGCCCGGTGATCTTTTGTACTGGGAAAGTCATGCCCGGTGAACATTTGTATTGGGAAAGTCATGCCCGGTGAACTTTTGTATGGGAAAAGTCATGCCCGGTGAACTTTTGTATTGGGAAAGTCATGCGCGGTGATCTTTTGTACTGGGAAAGTCATGCCCGGTGAACTTTTGTATTGGGAAAGTCATGCCCGGTCAACTTTTGTATTGGGAAAGTCATGCCCGGTGAACTTTTGTATTGGGAAAGTCATGCCCGGTGATCTTTTGTACTGGGAAAGTCATGCCCGGTGAACTTTTGTATTGGGAAAGTCATGCCCGGTGAACTTTTGTATTGGGAAAGTCATGCCCGGTGAACTTTTGTATTGGGAAAGTCATGCCCGGCGAACTTTTGTATTGGGAAAGTCATGCCCGGTGAACTTTTGTATTGGGAAAGTCATGCCCGGTGAACTTTTGTATTGGGAAAGTCATGCCCGGTGAACTTTTGTATTGGGAAAGTCATGCCCGGTGAACTTTTGTACTGGGAAAGTCATGCCCGGTGAACTTTTGTATTGGGAAAGTCATGCCCGGTGAACTTTTGTATTGGGAAAGTCATGCCCGGTGAACTTTTGTATTGGGAAAGTCATGCCCGGTGAACTTTTGTACTGGGAAAGTCATGCCCGGTGAACTTTTGTATTGGGAAAGTCATGCCCGGTGAACTTTTGTATTGGGAAAGACATGCCCGGTGAACTTTTGTATTGGGAAAGTCATGCCCGGTGAACTTTTGTATTGGGAAAGTCATGCCCGGTGAACTTTTGTATTGGGAAAGTCATGCCCGGTGAACTTTTGTACTGGGAAAGTCATGCCCGGTCAACATTTGTATTGGGAAAGTCATGCCCGGTGAACTTTTGTACTGGGAAAATCATGCCCGGTGAACTTTTGTATTGGGAAAGTCATGCCCGGTGAACTTTTGTATGGGAAAAGTCATGCCCGGTGAACTTTTGTATGGGAAAAGTCATGCCCGGTGAACTTTTGTATTGGGAAAGTCATGCCCGGTCAACTTTTGTATTGGGAAAGTCATGCCCGGTGATCTTTTGTACTGGGAAAGTCATGCCCGGTGAACTTTTGTATTGGGAAAGTCATGCCCGGTCAACTTTTGTATTGGGAAAGTCATGCCCGGTCAACTTTTCTATTGGGAAAGTCATGCCCGGTGATCTTTTGTACTGGGAAAGTCATGCCCGGTGAACTTTTGTATTGGGAAATTCATGCCCGGTGAACTTTTGTATTGGGAAAGTCATGCCCGGTGAACTTTTGTATTGGGAAAGTCATGCCCGGTGAACTTTTGTACTGGGAAAGTCATGCCCGGCCAACATTTGTATTGGGAAAGTCATGCCCGGTGAACTTTTGTACTGGGAAAATCATGCCCGGTGAACTTTTGTATTGGGAAAGTCATGCCCGGTGAACTTTTGTATGGGAAAAGTCATGCCCGGTGAACTTTTGTACTGGGAAAGTCATGCCCGGTGAACTTTTGTATTGGGAAAGTCATGCCCGGTGAACTTTTGTATGGGAAAAGTCATGCCCGGTGAACTTTTGTATGGGAAAAGTCATGCCCGGTGAACTTTTGTATTGGGAAAGTCATGCCCGGTCAAATTTTGTATTGGGAAAGTCATGCCCGGTGATCTTTTGTACTGGGAAAGTCATGCCCGGTGAACTTTTGTATTGGGAAAGTCATGCCCGGTCAACTTTTGTATTGGGAAAGTCATGCCCGGTCAACTTTTGTATTGGGAAAGTCATGACCCGTGATCTTTTGTACTGGGAAAGTCATGCCCGGTGAACTTTTGTATGGGAAAAGTCATGCCCGGTGATCTTTTGTACTGGGAAAGTCATGCCCGGTCAACTTTTGTATGGGAAAAGTCATGCCCGGTCAACTTTTGTATTGGGAAAGTCATGCTCGGTCAACTTTTGTATTAGGAAAGTCATGCCGGGTGATCTTTTGTACTGGGAAAGTCTTGCCCGGTGAACTTTTGTATTGGGAAAGTCATGCCCGGTCAACTTTTGTATTGGGAAAGTCATGCCCGGTGATCTTTTGTACTGGGAAAGTCATGCCCGGTGAACTTTTGTATTGGGAAAGTCATGCCCGGTGAACTTTGTATGGGAAAAGTCATGCCCGGTGAACTTTTGTATTGGGAAAGTCATGCCCGGTGATCTTTTGTACTGGGAAAGTCATACCCGGTGAACTTTTGTATTGGGAAAGTCATGCCCGGTCAACTTTTGTATTGGGAAAGTCATGCCCGGTGAACTTTGTATTGGGAAAGTCATGCCCGGTGATCTTTTGTACTGGGAAAGTCATGCCCGGTGAACTTTTGTATTGGGAAAGTCATGCCCGGTGAACTTTTGTATTGGGAAAGTCATGCCCGGTGAACTTTTGTACTGGGAAAGTCATGCCCGGTGAACTTTTGTATTGGGAAAGTCATGCCCGGTGAACTTTTGTACTGGGAAAGTCATGCCCGGTGAACTTTTGTATTGGGAAAGTCATGCCCGGTGAACTTTTGTATTGGGAAAGTCATGCCCGGTCAACTTTTGTATGGGAAAAGTCATGCCCGGTGAACTTTTGTATTGGGAAAGTCATGCCCGGTCAACTTTTGTATTAGGAAAGTCATGCCCGGTGAATTTTTGTATGGGAAAAGTCATGCCCGGTGATCTTTTGTACTGGGAAAGTCATGCCCGGTGAACTTTTGTATTGGGAAAGTCATGCCCGGTGAACTTTTGTATTGGGAAAGTCATGCCCGGTGAACTTTTGTATTGGGAAAGTCATGCCCGGTGAACTTTTGTACTGGGAAAGTCATGCCCGGTGAACTTTTGTATTGGGAAAGTCATGCCCGGTGAACTTTTGTATTGGGAAAGTCATGCCCGGGAACTTTTGTATTGGGAAAGTCATGCCCGGTGATCTTTTGTACTGGGAAAGTCATGCCCGGTGAACTTTTGTATGGGAAAAGTCATGCCCGGTGAACTTTTGTATGGGAAAAGTCATGCCCGGTGAACTTTTGTATTGGGAAAGTCATGCCCGGTGAACTTTTGTATGGGAAAAGTCATGCCCGGTGATCTTTTGTACTGGGAAAGCCATGCCCGGTGATCTTTTGTACTGGGAAAGTCATGCCCGGTGAACTTTTGTATTGGGAAAGTCATGCCCGGTCAACTTTTGTACTGGGAAAGTCATGCCCGGTGAACTTTTGTACTGGGAAAGTCATGCCCGGTCAACTTTTGTACTGGGAAAGTCATGCCCGGTGAACTTTTGTACTGGGAAAGTCATGCCCGGTGAACTTTTGTATTGGGAAAGTCATGCCCGGTGATCTTTTGTACTGGGAAAGTCATGCCCGGTGAACTTTTGTACTGGGAAAGTCATGCCCGGTGAACTTTTGTATTGGGAAAGTCATGCCCGGTGAACTTTTGCATTGAGAAAGTCATGCCCGGTGAACTTTTGTATTGGGAAAGTCATGCTCGGTGAACTTTTGTATTGGCAAAGTCATGCCCGGTGAACTTTTGTATGGGAAAAGTCATGCCCGGTGATCTTTTGTACTGGGAAAGCCATGCCCGGTGATCTTTTGTACTGGGAAAGTCATGCCCGGTGAACTTTTGTATTGGGAAAGTCATGCCCGGTCAACTTTTGTACTGGGAAAGTCATGCCCGGTGAACTTTTGTACTGGGAAAATCATGCCCGGTCAACTTTTGTACTGGGAAAGTCATGCCCGGTGAACTTTTGTACTGGGAAAGTCATGCCCGGTGAACTTTTGTATTGGGAAAGTCATGCCCGGTGATCTTTTGTACTGGGAAAGTCATGCCCGGTGAACTTTTGTACTTGGAAAGTCATGCCCGGTGAACTTTTGTATTGGGAAAGTCATGCCCGGTGAACTTTTGCATTGAGAAAGTCATGCCCGGTGAACTTTTGTATTGGGAAAGTCATGCCCGGTGAACTTTTGTATTGGGAAAGTCATGCCCGGTGAACTTTTGTACTGGGAAAGTCATGCCCGGTTAACATTTGTATTGGGAAAGTCATGCCCGGTGAACTTTTGTACTGGGAAAATCATGCCCGGTGAACTTTTGTATTGGGAAAGTCATGCCCGGTGAACTTTTGTATTGGGAAATTCATGCCCGGTGAACTTTTGTATTGGGAAAGTCATGCCCGGTGAACTTTTGTATTGGGAAAGTCATGCCCGGTGAACTTTTGTACTGGGAAAGTCATGCCCGGCCAACATTTGTATTGGGAAAGTCATGCCCGGTGAACTTTTGTACTGGGAAAATCATGCCCGGTGAACTTTTGTATTGGGAAAGTCATGCCCGGTGAACTTTTGTATGGGAAAAGTCATGCCCGGTGAACTTTTGTATGGGAAAAGTCATGCCCGGTGAACTTTTGTATTGGGAAAGTCATGCCCGGTCAACTTTTGTATGGGAAAAGTCATGCCCGGTGAACTTTTGTATTGGGAAAGTCATGCCCGGTGAACTTTTGTATTGGCAAAGTCATGCCCGGTGAACTTTTGTATTATGAAAGCCATGCCCGGTGAACTTTTGTATTGGGAAAGTCATGCCCGGTGAACTTTTGTATTGGGAAAGTCATGCCCGGTGAACTTTTGTATTGGGAAAGTCATGCCCGGTGAACTTTTGTATTGGGAAAGTCATGCCCGGTGAACTTTTGTATTGGGAAAGTCATGCCCGGTGAACTTTTGTATTGGGAAAGTCATGCCCGGTGAACCTTTGTACTGGGAAAGTCATGCCCGGTGAACTTTTGTATTGGGAAAGTCATGCCCGGTGAACTTTTGTATTGAGAAAGTCATGCCCGGTGAACTTTTGTATTGGGAAAGTCATGCCCGGTAAACTTTTGTACTGGGAAAGTCATGCCCGGTCAACTTTTGTATTGGGAAAGTCATGCCCGGTGAACTTTTGTACTGGGAAAGTCATGCCCGGTGAACTTTTGTATTGGGAAAGTCATGCCCGGTGAACTTTTGTATGGGAAAAGTCGTGCCCGGTGAACTTTTGTATGGGAAAAGTCATGCCCGGTGAACTTTTGTATTGGGAAATTCATGCCCGGTCAACTTTTGTATTGGGAAAGTCATGCCCGGTGATCTTTTGTACTGGGAAAGTCATGCCCGGTGAACTTTTGTATTGGGAAAGTCATGCCCGGTCAACTTTTGTATTGGGAAAGTCATGCCCGGTCAACTTTTGTATTGGGAAAGTCATGCCCGGTGATCTTTTGTACTGGGAAAGTCATGCCCGGTGAACTTTTGTATGGGAAAATCATGCCCGGTGATCTTTTGTACTGGGAAAGTCATGCCCGGTCAACTTTTGTATGGGAAAAGTCATGCCCGGTGAACTTTTGTATTGGGAAAGTCATGCCCGGTGAACTTTTGTACTGGGAAAGTCATGCCCGGTGAACTTTTGTATTGGGAAAGTCATGCCCGATGAACTTTTGTATGGGAAAAGTCATGCCCGGTGAACTTTTGTATGGGAAAAGTCATGCCCGGTGAACTTTTGTATTGGGAAAGTCATGCCCGGTGAACTTTTGTATTGAGAAAGTCATGCCCGGTGAACTTTTGTATTGGGAAAGTCATGCCCAGTGAACTTTTGTACTGGGAAAGTCATGCCCGGTCAACTTTTGTATTGGGAAAGTCATGCCCGGTGAACTTTTGTACTGGGAAAGTCATGCCCGGTGAACTTTTGTATTGGGAAAGTCATGCCCGGTGAACTTTTGTATGGGAAAAGTCATGCCCGGTGAACTTTTGTATGGGAAAAGTCATGCCCGGTGAACTTTTGTATTGGGAAATTCATGCCCGGTCAACTTTTGTATTGGGAAAGTCATGCCCGGTGATCTTTTGTACTGGGAAAGTCATGCCCGGTGAACTTTTGTATTGGGAAAGTCATGCCCGGTCAACTTTTGTATTGGGAAAGTCATGCCCGGTCAACTTTTGTATTGGGAAAGTCATGCCCGGTGATCTTTTGTACTGGGAAAGTCATGCCCGGTGAACTTTTGTACTGGGAAAGTCATGCCCGGTGAACTTTTGTATTGGGAAAGTCATGCCCGGTGAATTTTTGTATGGGAAAAGTCATGCCCGGTGAACTTTTGTATGGGAAAAGTCATGCCCGGTGAACTTTTGTATTGGGAAATTCATGCCCGGTCAACTTTTGTATTGGGAAAGTCATGCCCGGTGATCTTTTGTACTGGGAAAGTCATGCCCGGTGAACTTTTGTATTGGGAAAGTCATGCCCGGTCAACTTTTGTATTGGGAAAGTCATGCCCAATCAACTTTTGTATTGGGAAAGTCATGCCCGGTGATCTTTTGTACTGGGAAAGTCATGCCCGGTGAACTTTTGTATGGGAAAATCATGCCCGGTGATCTTTTGTACTGGGAAAGTCATGCCCGGTCAACTTTTGTATGGGAAAAGTCATGCCCGGTGAACTTTTGTATTGGGAAAGTCATGCCCGGTGAACTTTTGTACTGGGAAAGTCATGCCCGGTGAACTTTTGTATTGGGAAAGTCATGCCCGGTGAACTTTTGTATGGGAAAAGTCATGCCCGGTGAACTTTTGTATGGGAAAAGTCATGCCCGGTGAACTTTTGTATTGCGAAAGTCATGCCCGGTGAACTTTTGTACTGGGAAAGTCATGCCCGGTGAACTTTTGTACTGGGAAAGTCATGCCCGGTCAACTTTTGTATTGGGAAAGTCATGCCCGGTGATCTTCTGGGAAAGTCATGCCCGGTGAACTTTTGTACTGGGAAAGTCATGCCCGGTGAACTTTTGTACTGGGAAAGTCATGCCCGGTCAACTTTTGTATTGGGAAAGTCATGCCCGGTGATCTTCTGGGAAAGTCATGCCCGGTGAACTTTTGAACTGGGAAAGTCATGCCCGGTGAACTTTTGTATTGGGAAAGTCATGCCCGGTGAACTTTTGTATTGGGAAAGTCATGCCCGGTGAACTTTTGTATTGGGAAAGTCATGCCCGGTGAACTTTTGTATTGGGAAAGTCATGCCCGGTGAACTTTTGTATTGGGAAAGTCATGCCCGGTGAACTTTTGTATTGGGAAAGTCATGCCCGGTAAACTTTTGTATTGGGAAAGTCATGACCGGTGAACTTTTGTACTGGGAAAGTCATGCCCGGTGAACTTTTGTATTGGGAAAGTCATGCCCGGTGAACTTTTGTATTGGGAAAGTCATGCCCGGTGAACTTTTGTATTGGGAAAGTCATGCCCGGTGAACTTTTGTATTGGGAAAGTCATGCCCGGTGAACTTTTGTATTGGGAAAGTCATGCCCGGTGAACTTTTGTACTGGGAAAGTCATGCCCGGTCAACTTTTGTGTTGGGAAAGTCATGCCCGGTGAACTTTTGTACTGGGAAAGTCATGCCCGGTGAACTTTTGTATTGGGAAAGTCATGCCCGATGAACTTTTGTATGGGAAAAGTCATGCCCGGTGAACTTTTGTATGGGAAAAGTCATGCCCGGTGAACTTTTGTATTGGGAAATTCATGCCCGGTCAACTTTTGTATTGGGAAAGTCATGCCCGGTGATCTTTTGTACTGGGAAAGTCATGTCCGGTGAACTTTTGTATTGGGAAAGTCATGCCCGGTCAACTTTTGTATTGGGAAAGTCATGCCCGGTCAACTTTTGTATTGGGAAAGTCATGCCCGGTGATCTTTTGTACTGGGAAAGTCATGCCCGGTGAACTTTTGTATGGGAAAATCATGCCCGGTGATCTTTTGTACTGGGAAAGTCATGCCCGGTCAACTTTTGTATGGGAAAAGTCATGCCCGGTGAACTTTTGTATTGGGAAAGTCATGCCCGGTGAACTTTTGTACTGGGAAAGTCATGCCCGGTGAACTTTTGTATTGGGAAAGTCATGCCGGGTGAACTTTTGTATGGGAAAAGTCATGCCCGGTGAACTTTTGTATGGGAAAAGTCATGCCCGGTGAACTTTTGTATTGGGAAAGTCATGCCCGGTGAACTTTTGTACTGGGAAAGTCATGCCCGGTGAACTTTTGTACTGGGAAAGTCATGCCCGGTCAACTTTTGTATTGGGAAAGTCATGCCCGGTGATCTTCTGGGAAAGTCATGCCCGGTGAAGTTTTGTACTGGGAAAGTCATGCCCGGTGAACTTTTGTACTGGGATAGTCATGTCCGGTCAACTTTTGTATTGGGAAAGTCATGCCCGGTGATCTTCTGGGAAAGTCATGCCCGGTGAACTTTTGTACTGGGAAAGTCATGCCCGGTGAACTTTTGTATTGGGAAAGTCATGCCCGGTGAACTTTTGTATTGGGAAAGTCATGCCCGGTGAACTTTTGTATTGGGAAAGTCATGCCCGGTGAACTTTTGTATTGGGAAAGTCATGCCCGGTGAACTTTTGTATTGGGAAAGTCATGCCCGGTGAACTTTTGTATTGGGAAAGGCATGCCCGGTGAACTTTTGTATTGGGAAAGTCATGCCCGGTGAACTTTTGTATTGGGAAAGTCATGACCGGTGAACTTTTGTACTGGGAAAGTCATGCCCGGTGAACTTTTGTATTGGGAAAGTCATGCCCGGTGAACTTTTGTATTGGGAAAGTCATGCCCGGTGAACTTTTGTATTGGGAAAGTCATGCCCGGTGAACTTTTGTATGGGAAAATCATGCCCGGTGATCTTTTGTACTGGGAAAGTCATGCCCGGTCAACTTTTGTATGGGAAAAGTCATGCCCGGTGAACTTTTGTATTGGGAAAGTCATGCCCGGTGAACTTTTGTACTGGGAAAGTCATGCCCGGTGAACTTTTGTATTGGGAAAGTCATGCCCGGTGAACTTTTGTATGGGAAAAGTCATGCCCGGTGAACTTTTGTATGGGAAAAGTCATGCCCGGTGAACTTTTGTATTGGGAAAGTCATGCCCGGTCAACTTTTGTATTGGGAAAGTCATGCCCGGTGATCTTTTGTACTGGGAAAGTCATGCCCGGTGAACTTTTGTATTGGGAAAGTCATGCCCGGTCAACTTTTGTATTGGGAAAGTCATGCCCGGTCAACTTTTGTATTGGGAAAGTCATGCCCGGTGATCTTTTGTACTGGGAAAGTCATGCCCGGTGAACTTTTGTATGGGAAAAGTCATGCCCGGTGATCTTTTGTACTGGGAAAGTCATGCCCGGTCAACTTTTGTATTGGGAAAGTCATGCCCGGTGAACTTTTGTATTGGGAAAGTCATGCCCGGTCAACTTTTGTATTAGGAAAGTCATGCCCGGTGAACTTTTGTACTGGGAAAGTCTTGCCCGGTGAACTTTTGTATTGGGAAAGTCATGCCCGGTCAACTTTTGTATTGGGAAAGTCATGCCCGGTGATCTTTTGTACTGGGAAAGTCATGCCCGCTGAACTTTTGTATTGGGAAAGTCATGCCCGGTGAACTTTTGTATGGGAAAAGTCATGCCCGGTGAACTTTTGTATTGGGAAAGTCATGCGCGGTGATCTTTTGTACTGGGAAAGTCATGCCCGGTGAACTTTTGTATTGGGAAAGTCATGCCCGGTCAACTTTTGTATTGGGAAAGTCATGCCCGGTGAACTTTTGTATTGGGAAAGTCATGCCCGGTGAACTTTTGTACTGGGAAAGTCATGCCCGGTGAACTTTTGTATTGGGAAAGTCATGCCCGGTGAACTTTTGTATTGGGAAAGACATGCCCGGTGAACTTTTGTATTGGGAAAGTCATGCCCGGTGAACTTTTGTATTGGGAAAGTCATGCCCGGTGAAATTTTGTATTGGGAAAGTCATGCCCGGTGAACTTTTGTACTGGGAAAGTCATGCCCGGTCAACATTTGTATTGGGAAAGTCATGCCCGGTGAACTTTTGTACTGGGAAAATCATGCCCGGTGAACTTTTGTATTGGGAAAGTCATGCCCGGTGAACTTTTGTATGGGAAAAGTCATGCCCGGTGAACTTTTGTATGGGAAAAGTCATGCCCGGTGAACTTTTGTATTGGGAAAGTCATGCCCGGTCAACTTTTGTATTGGGAAAGTCATGCCCGGTGATCTTTTGTACTGGGAAAGTCATGCCCGGTGAACTTTTGTATTGGGAAAGTCATGCCCGGTCAACTTTTGTATTGGGAAAGTCATGCCCGGTCAACTTTTCTATTGGGAAAGTCATGCCCGGTGATCTTTTGTACTGGGAAAGTCATGCCCGGTGAACTTTTGTATGGGAAAAGTCATGCCCGGTGATCTTTTGTACTGGGAAAGTCATGCCCGGTCAACTTTTGTATGGGAAAAGTCATGCCCGGTGAACTTTTGTATTGGGAAAGTCATGCCCGGTGAACTTTTGTACTGGGAAAGTCATGCCCGGTGAACTTTTGTATTGGGAAAGTCGTGCCCGGTGAACTTTTGTATGGGAAAAGTCATGCCCGGTCAACTTTTGTATGGGAAAAGTCATGCCCGGTGAACTTTTGTATTGGGAAAGTCATGCCCGGTCAACTTTTGTATTGGGAAAGTCATGCCCGGTGATCTTTTGTACTGGGAAAGTCATGCCCGGTGAACTTTTGTATTGGGAAAGTCATGCCCGGTCAACTTTTGTATTGGGAAAGTCATGCCCGGTCAACTTTTGTATTGGGAAAGTCATGACCCGTGATCTTTTGTACTGGGAAAGTCATGCCCGGTGAACTTTTGTATTGGGAAAGTCATGCCCGGTGAACTTTTGTATTGGGAAAGTCATGCCCGGTGAACTTTTGTATTGGGAAAGTCATGCACGGTGATCTTTTGTACTGGGAAAGTCATGCCCGGTGAACTTTTGTATTGGGAAAGTCATGCCCGGTGAACTTTTGTATTGGGAAAGTCATGCCCGGTGAACTTTTGTACTGGGAAAGTCATGCCCGGTGAACTTTTGTATTGGGAAAGTCATGCCCGGTGAACTTTTGTATTGGGAAAGTCATGCCCGGTCAACTTTTGTATGGGAAAAGTCATGCCCGGTGAACTTTTGTATTGGGAAAGTCATGCCCGGTCAACTTTTGTATTAGGAAAGTCATGCCCGGTGAACTTTTGTATGGGAAAAGTCATGCCCGGTGATCTTTTGTACTGGGAAAGTCATGCCCGGTGAACTTTTGTATTGGGAAAGTCATGCCCGGTGAACTTTTGTATTGGGAAAGTCATGCCCGGTGAACTTTTGTATTGGGAAAGTCATGCCCGGTGAACTTTTGTACTGGGAAAGTCATGCCCGGTGAACTTTTGTATTGGGAAAGTCATGCCCGGTGAACTTTTGTATTGGGAAAGTCATGCCCGGGAACTTTTGTATTGGGAAAGTCATGCCCGGTGATCTTTTGTACTGGGAAAGTCATGCCCGGTGAACTTTTGTATGGGAAAAGTCATGCCCGGTGAACTTTTGTATGGGAAAAGTCATGCCCGGTGAACTTTTGTATTGGGAAAGTCATGCCCGGTGAACTTTTGTATGGGAAAAGTCATGCCCGGTGATCTTTTGTACTGGGAAAGCCATGCCCGGTGATATTTTGTACTGGGAAAGTCATGCCCGGTGAACTTTTGTATTGGGAAAGTCATGCCCGGTCAACTTTTGTACTGGGAAAGTCATGCCCGGTGAACTTTTGTACTGGGAAAGTCATGCCCGTTCAACTTTTGTACTGGGAAAGTCATGCCCGGTGAACTTTTGTACTGGGAAAGTCATGCCCGGTGAACTTTTGTATTGGGAAAGTCATGCCCGGTGATCTTTTGTACTGGGAAAGTCATGCCCGGTGAACTTTTGTACTGGGAAAGTCATGCCCGGCGAACTTTTGTATTGGGAAAGTCATGCCCGGTGAACTTTTGCATTGAGAAAGTCATGCCCGGTGAACTTTTGTATTGGGAAAGTCATGCTCGGTGAACTTTTGTATGGGAAAAGTCATGCCCGGTGAACTTTTGTATTGGGAAAGTCATGCCTGGTGAACTTTTGTACTGGGAAAGTCATGCCCGGTGAACTTTTGTATTGGGAAAGTCATGCCCGGTGAACTTTTGTACTGGGAAAGTCATGCCCGGTGAACTTTTGTATTGGGAAAGTCATGCCCGGTGAACTTTTGTATTGGGAAAGTCATGCCCGGTGAACATTTGTACTGGGAAAGTCATGCCCGGTCAACTTTTGTATTGGGAAAGTCATGCCCGGTGATCTTTTGTACTGGGAAAGTCATGCCCGGTGAACTTTTGTATTGGGAAAGTCATGCCCGGTGAACTTTTGTATTGGGAAACTCATGCCCGGTGAACTTTTGTATTGGGAAAGTCATGCCCTGTGATCTTTTGTACTGGGAAAGTCATGCCCGGCGAACTTTTGTATGGGAAAAGTCATGCCCGGTGAACTTTTGTATTGGGAAAGTCATGCCCGGTGAACTTTTGTATTGGGAAAGTCATGCCCGGTCAACTTTTGTATTGGGAAAGTCATGCCCGGTGATCTTTTGTACTGGGAAAGTCATGCCCGGTGAACTTTTGTATTGGGAAAGTCATGCCCGGTGAACTTTTGTATTGGGAAAGTCATGCCCGGTGATCTTTTGTACTGGGAAAGTCATGCCCGGTGAACTTTTGTATTGGGAAAGTCATGCCCGGTGAACTTTTGTATTGGGAAAGTCATGCCCGGTGAACTTTTGTATTGGGAAAGTCATGCCCGGTGAACTTTTGTATTGGGAAAGTCATGCCCGGTGATCTTTTGTACTGGGAAAGTCATGCCCGGTGAACTTTTGTATTGGGAAAGTCATGCCCGGTGAACTTTTGTATTGGGAAAGTCATCCCCGGTGAACTTTTGTATTGGGAAAGTCATGCCCGGTGAACTTTTGTATTGGGAAAGTCATGCCCGGTCAACTTTTGTATTGGGAAAGTCATGCCCGGTGATCTTTTTTACTGGGAAAGTCATGCCCGGTGAACTTTTGTATTGGGAAAGTCATGCCCGGTGATCTTTTGTATTGGGAAAGTCATGCCTGGTGATCTTTTGTACTGGGAAAGTCATGCCCGGTGAACTTTTGTAGTGAGATAGTCATGCCCGGTGAACTTTTGTATTGGGAAAGTCATGCCCGGTGAACTTTTGTATTGGGAAAGTCATGCCCGGTGAACTTTTGTATTGGGAAAGTCATGCCCGGTGAACTTTTGTACTGGGAAAGTCATGGCCGGTGAACTTTTGTACTGTGAAAGTCATGCCCGGTCAACTTTTGTATTGGGAAAGTCATGCCCGGTGATCTTTGGTACTGGGAAAGTCATGCCCGGTCAACTTTTGTATTGGGAAAGTTATGCCCGGTCAACTTTTGTATTGGGAAAGTCATGCCCGGTGAACTTTTGTATGGGAAAAGTCATGCCCGGTGAACTTTTGTATTGGGAAAGTCATGCCCGGTGATCTTTTGTATTGGGAAAGTCATGCCCGGTGAACTTTTGTATTGGGAAAGTCATGCCCGGTGAACTTTTGTATGGGAAAAGTCATGCCCGGTGAACTTTTGTATTGGGAAAGTCATGCCCGGTGAACTTTTGTATTGGGAAAGTCATGCCCGGTGAACTTTTGTATTGGGAAAGTCATGCCCGGTGAACTTTTGTATTGGGAAAGTCATGCCCGGTGAACTTTTGTATTGGGAAAGTCATGCCCGGTGATCTTTTGTACTGGGAAAGTCATGCCCGGTGAACTTTTGTATTGGGAAAGTCATGCCCGGTGAACTTGTGTATGGGAAAAGTCATGCCCGGTGAACTTTTGTATTGGGAGAGTCATGCCCGGTGAACTTTTGTACTGGGAAAGTCATGCCCGGTCAACTTTTGTATTGGGAAAGTCATGCCCGGTGAACTTTTGTATGGGAAAAGCCATGCCCGGTGAACATTTGTACTGGGAAAGTCATGCCCGGTCAACTTTTGTATTGGGAAAGTCATGCCCGGTGATCTTTTGTACTGGGAAAGTCATGCCCGGTGAATTTTTGTATTGGGAAAGTCATGCCCGGTGAACTTTTGTATTGGGAAAGTCATGCCCGGTGAACTTTTGTATTGGGAAAGTCATGCCCGGTGAACTTTTGTATTGGGAAAGTCATGCCCGGTGAACTTTTGTACTGGGAAAGTCATGCCCGGTGAACTTTTGTACTGTGAAAGTCATGCCCGGTCAACTTTTGTATTGGGAAAGTCATGCCCGGTGAACTTTTGTATTGGGAAAGTCATGCCCGGTGAACTTTTGTATGGGAAAAGTCATGCCCGGTCAACTTTTGTATTGGGAAAGTCATGCCCGGTGAACTTTTGTATTGGGAAAGTCATGCCCGGTGAACTTTTGTATTGGGAAAGTCATGCCCGGTGATCTTTTGTACTGGGAAAGTCATGCCCGGTGAACTTTTGTATTGGGAAAGTCATGCCCGGTGAACTTTTGTATTGGGAAAGTCATGCCCGGTCAACTTTTGTATTGGGAAAGTCATGCCCGGTGATCTTTTGTATTGGGAAAGTCATGCCCGGTGAACTTTTGTATTGGGAAAGTCATGCCCGGTCAACTTTTGTATGGGAAAAGTCATGCCCGGTGAACTTTTGTATTGGGAAAGTCATGCCCGGTGATCTTTTGTATTGGGAAAGTCATGCCCGGTCAACTTTTGTATGGGAAAAGTCATGCCCGGTGAACTTTTGTATTGGGAAAGTCATGCCCGGTGATCTTTTGTATTGGGAAAGTCATGCCCGGTGAACTTTTGTATTGGGAAAGTCATGCCCGGTGAACTTTTGTATGGGAAAAGTCATGCCCGGTGAACTTTTGTATTGGGAAAGTCATGCCCGGTGAACTTTTGTATTGGGAAAGTCATGCCCGGTGAACTTTTGTATTGGGAAAGTCATGCCCGGTGACCTTTTGTACTGGGAAAGTCATGCCCGGTGAACTTTTGTATTGGGAAAGTCATGCCCGGTGAACTTTTGTATTGGGAAAGTCATGCCCGGTGAACTTTTGTATTGGGAAAGTCATGCCCGGTGAACTTTTGTATTGGGAAAGTCATGCCCGGTGATCTTTTGTACTGGGAAAGTCATGCCCGGTCAACTTTTGTATTGGGAAAGTCATGCCCGGTGATCTTTTGTATTGGGAAAGTCATGCCCGGTGAACTTTTGTATTGGGAAAGTCATGCCCGGTGAACTTTTGTATTGGGAAAGTCATGCCCGGTGAACTTTTGTATTGGGAAAGTCATGCCCGGTCAACTTTTGTATTGGGAAAAGTCATGCCCGGTGAACTTTTGTACTGGGAAAGTCATGCCCGGTGAACTTTTGTATTGGGAAAGTCATGCCCGGTGAACTTTTGTACTGGGAAAGTCATGCCCGGTGAACTTTTGTATGGGAAAAGTCATGCCCGGTGAACTTTTGTATTGGGAAAGTCATGCCCTGTGAACTTTTGTACTGGGAAAGTCATGCCCGGTGAACTTTTGTATTGGGAAAGTCATGCCCGGTCAACTTTTGTATTGGGAAAGTCATGCCCGGTGATCTTTTGTACTGGGAAAGTCATGCCCGGTGATCTTTTGTACTGGGAAAGTCATGCCCGGTCAACTTTTGTATTGGGAAAGTCATGCCCGGTGATCTTTTGTATTGGGAAAGTCATGCCCGGTGAACTTTTGTATTGGGAAAGTCATGCCCGGTGAACTTTTGTATTGGGAAAGTCATGCCCGGTGAACTTTTGTATTGGGAAAGTCATGCCCGGTCAACTTTTGTATTGGGAAAGTCATGCCCGGTGATCTTTTGTACTGGGAAAGTCATGCCCGGTGAACTTTTGTATTGGGAAAGTCATGCCCGGTGAACTTTTGTATTGGGAAAGTCATGCCCGGTGATCTTTTGTACTGGGAAAGTCATGCCCGGTGAACTTTTGTATGGGAAAAGTCATGCCCGGTGAACTTTTGTATGGGAAAAGTCATGCCCGGTGAACTTTTGTATGGGAAAAGTCATGCCCGGTGAACTTTTGTATTGGGAAAGTCATGCCCGGTGAACTTTTGTATTGGGAAAATCATGCCCGGTGAACTTTTGTACTGGGAAAGTCATGCCCGGTGAACTTTTGTGCTGAGAAAGTCATGCCCGGTCAACTTTTGTATTGGGGAAGTCATGCCCGGTGATCTTTTGTACTGGGAAAGTCATGCCCGGTGAACTTTTGTACTGGGAAAGTCATGCCCGGTGAACTTTTGTATTGGGAAAGTCATGCTCGGTGAACTTTTGTATTGGGAAAGTCATGCCCGGTGAACTTTTGTATTGGGAAAGTCATGCCCGGTGAACTTTTGTATTGGGAAAGTCATGCCCGGTGAACTTTTGTATTGGGAAAGTCATGCCCGGTGAACTTTTGTACTGGGAAAGTCATGCCCGGTGAACTTTTGTATTGGGAAAGTCATGCCCGGTGAACTTTTGTACTGGGAAAGTCATGCCCGGTGAACTTTTGTATGGGAAAAGTCATGCCCGGTGAACTTTTGTATTGGGAAAGTCATGCCCGGTGAACTTTTGTACTGGGAAAGTCATGCCCGGTGAACTTTTGTATTGGGAAAGTCATGCCCGGTCAACTTTTGTATTGGGAAAGTCATGCCCGGTGATCTTTTGTACTGGGAAAGTCATGCCCGGTGATCTTTTGTACTGGGAAAGTCATGCCCGGTCAACTTTTGTATTGGGAAAGTCATGCCCGGTGATCTTTTGTATTGGGAAAGTCATGCCCGGTGAACTTTTGTATTGGGAAAGTCATGCCCGGTGAACTTTTGTATTGGGAAAGTCATGCCCGGTGAACTTTTGTATTGGGAAAGTCATGCCCGGTCAACTTTTGTATTGGGAAAGTCATGCCCGGTGATCTTTTGTACTGGGAAAGTCATACCCGGTGAACTTTTGTATTGGGAAAGTCATGCCCGGTGAACTTTTGTATTGGGAAAGTCATGCCCGGTGATCTTTTGCACTGGGAAAGTCATGCCCGGTGAACTTTTGTATGGGAAAAGTCATGCCCGGTGAACTTTTGTATGGGAAAAGTCATGCCCGGTGAACTTTTGTATTGGGAAAGTCATGCCCGGTGAACTTTTGTATTGGGAAAGTCATGCCCGGTGAACTTTTGTATTGGGAAAGTCATGCCCGGTGAACTTTTGTATTGGGAAAGTCATGCCCGGTGATCTTTTGTACTGGGAAAGTCATGCCCGCTCAACTTTTGTATTGGGAAAGTCATGCCCGGTGAACTTTTGTATGGGAAAAGTCATGCCCGGTCAACTTTTGTATTGGGAAAGTCATGCCCGGTCAACTTTTGTATTGGGAAAGTCATGCCCGGTGAACTTTTGTATGGGAAAAGTCATGCCCGGTGAACTTTTGTATTGGGAAAGTCATGCCCGGTGATCTTTTGTATTGGGAAAGTCATGCCCGGTGAACTTTTGTATTGGGAAAGTTATGCCCGGTGAACTTTTGTATGGGAAAAGTCATGCCCGGTGAACTTTTGTATTGGGAAAGTCATGCCCGGTGAACTTTTGTATTGGGAAAGTCACGCCCGGTGAACTTTTGTATTGGGAAAGTCATGCCCGGTGAACTTTTGTATTGGGAAAGTCATTCCCGGTGAACTTTTGTATGGGGAAAGTCATGCCCGGTGAACTTTTGTATTGGGAAAGTCATGCCCGGTGATCTTTTGTACTGGGAAAGTCATGCCCGGTGAACTTTTGTATGGGAAAAGTCATGCCCGGTGAACTTTTGTATTGGGAAAGTCATGCCCGGTGAACTTTTGTATTGGGAAAGTCATGCCCGGTGAACTTTTGCACTGGGAAAGTCATGCCCGGTGAACTTTTGTATTGGGAAAATCATGCCCGGTGATCTTTTGTACTGGGAAAGTCATGCCCGGTCAACTTTTGTATTAGGAAAGTCATGCCCGGTGAACTTTTGTATGGGAAAAGTCATGCCCGGTGATCTTTTGTACTGGGAAAGTCATGCCCGGTGAACTTTTGTATTGGGAAAGTCATGCCCGGTCAACTTTTGTATTAGGAAAGTCATGCCCGGTGAACTTTTGTACTGGGAAAGTCATGCCCGGTGAACTTTTGTATTGGGAAAGTCATGCCCGGTGAATTTTGTACTGGGAAAGTCATGCCCGGTCAACTTTTGTATTGGGAAAGTCATGCCCGGTGATCTTTTGTACTGGGAAAGTCATGCCCGGTGAACTTTTGTACTGGGAAAGTCATGCCCGGTGAACTTTTGTATTGGGAAAGTCATGCCCGGTCAACTTTTGTATTGGGAAAGTCATGCCCGGTGATCTTTTGTATTGGGAAAGTCATGCCCGGAGAACTTTTGTAGTGGGAAAGTCATGCCCGGTCAACTTTTGTATTGGGAAAGTCATGCCCGGTGATCTTTTGTATTGGGAAAGTCATGCCCGGTGAACTTTTGTATTGGGAAAGTCATGCCCGGTGATCTTTTGTACTGGGAAAGTCATGCCCGGTGAACTTTTGTATTGGGAAAGTCATGCCCGGTGATCTTTTGTACTGGGAAAGTCATGCCCGGTGAACTTTTGTATTGGGAAAGTTATGCCCGGTCAACTTTTGTATTGGGAAAGTCATGCCCGGTCAACTTTTGTATTGGGAAAGTCATGCCCGGTGATCTTTTGTACTGGGAAAGTCATGCCCGGTGAACTTTTGTACTGGGAAAATCATGCCCGGTGAACTTTTGTATTGGGAAAGTCATGCCCGGTGAACTTTTGTATTGGGAAAGTCATGCCCGGTGAACTTTTGTATTGGGAAAGTCATGCCCGGTGAACTTTTGTATTGGGAAAGTCATGCCCGGTGAACTTTTGTATTGGGAAAGTCATGCCCGGTGAACTTTTGTACTGGGAAAGTCATGCACGGTGAACTTTTGTATTGGGAAAGTCATGCCCTGTGAACTTTTGTATTGGGAAAGTCATGCCCGGTGAACTTTTGTACTGGGAAAGTCATGCCCGGTGAACTTTTGTATTGGGAAAGTCATGCCCGGTCAACTTTTGTATTGGGAAAGTCATGCCCGGTGAACTTTTGTACTGGGAAAGTCATGCCCGGTGATCTTTTGTATTGGGAAAGTCATGCCCGGTGATCTTTTGTACTGGGAAAGTCATGCCCGGTGAACTTTTGTATTGGGAAAGTCATGCCCGGTCAACTTTTGTATTGGGAAAGTCATGCCCGGTGATCTTTTGTACTGGGAAAGTCATGCCCGGTGAACTTTTGTATTGGGAAAGTCATGCCCGGTGAACTTTTGTATGGGAAAAGTCATGCCCGGTGAACTTTTGTACTGCGAAAGTCATGCCCGGTGAACTTATGTACTGGGAAAGTCATGCCCGGTCAACTTTTGTATTGGGAAAGTTATGCCCGGTGAACTTTTGTCATGCCCGGTGAACTTTTGTATTGGGAAAGTCATGCCCGGTCAACTTTTGTATTGGGAAAGTCATGCCCGGTGATCTTTTGTATTGGGAAAGTCATGCCCGGTGAACCGGTGAACATTTGTACTGGGAAAGTCATGCCCGGTCAACTTTTGTATTGGGAAAGTCATGCCCGGTGATTTTTTGTACTGGGAAAGTCATGCCCGGTGAACTTTTGTATTGGGAAAGTCATGCCCGGTGAACTTTTGTATTGGGAAAGTCATGCCCGGTCAACTTTTGTATTGGGAAAGTCATGCCCGGTGATCTTTTGTACTGGGAAAGTCATGCCCGGTGAACTTTTGTATGGGAAAAGTCATGCCCGGTGAACTTTTGTATTGGGAAAGTCATGCCCGGTGAACTTTTGTATTGGGAAAGTCATGCCCGGTCAAATTTTGTATTGGGAAAGTCATGCCCGGTGATCTTTTGTACTGGGAAAGTCATGCCCGGTGAACTTTTGTATTGGGAAAGTCATGCCCGGTGAACTTTTGTATTGGGAAAGTCATGCCCGGTGATCTTTTGTACTGGGAAAGTCATGCCCGGTGAACTTTTGTATGGGAAAAGTCATGCCCGGTGAACTTTTGTATGGGAAAAGTCATGCCCGGTCAACTTTTGTATTGGGAAAGTCATGCCCGGTCAACTTTTGTATTGGGCAAGTCATGCCCGGTGAACTTTTGTATGGGAAAAGTCATGCCCGGTGAACTTTTGTATTGGGAAAGTCATGCCCGGTCAACTTTTGTACTGGGAAAGTCATGCCCGGTGAACTTTTGTATTGGGAAAGTCATGCCCGGTGAACTTTTGTATTGGGAAAGTCATGCCCGGTGAACTTTTGTATTGGGAAAGTCATGCCCGGTGAACTTTTGTATTGGGAAAGTCATGCCCGGTGAACTTTTGTATTGGGAAAGTCATGCCCGGTCAACTTTTGTATTGGGAAAGTCATGCCCGGTGAACTTTTGTACTGGGAAAGTCATGCCCGGTGAACTTTTGTATTGGGAAAGTCATGCCCGGTCAACTTTTGTATTGGGAAAGTCATGCCCGGTGATCTTTTGTACTGGGAAAGTCATGCCCGGTGAACTTTTGTATTGGGAAAGTCATGCCCGGTGATCTTTTGTACTGGGAAAGTCATGCCCGGTGAACTTTTGTATTGGGAAAGTCATGCCCGGTGATCTTTTGTACTGGGAAAGTCATGCCCGGTGAACTTTTGTACTGGGAAAGTCATGCCCGGTCAACTTTTGTATTGGGAAAGTCATGCCCGGTGATCTTTTGTACTGGGAAAGTCATGCCCGGTGAACTTTTGTATTGGGAAAGTCATGCCCGGTGAACTTTTGTATTGGGAAAGTCATGCCCGGTGATCTTTTGTACTGGGAAAGTCATGCCCGGTGAACTTTTGTATGGGAAAAGTCATGCCCGGTGAACTTTTGTATGGGAAAAGTCATGCCCGGTGAACTTTTGTATTGGGAAAGTCATGCCCGGTGAACTTTTGTATGGGAAAGTCATGCCCGGTGAACTTTTGTATTGGGAAAGTCATGCCCGGTGAACTTTTGTATTGGGAAAGTCATGCCCGGTGAACTTTTGTATTGGGAAAGTCATGCCCGGTGAACTTTTGTATTGGGAAAGTCATGCCCGGTGATCTTTTGTACTGGGAAAGTCATGCCCTGTGAACTTTTGTATGGGAAAAGTCATGCCCGGTGAACTTCTGTATTGGGAAAGTCATGCCCGGTGAACTTTTGTATTGGGAAAGTCATGCCCGGTGAACTTTTGTACTGGGAAAGTCATGCCCGGTGAACTTTTGTATTGGGAAAGTCATGCCCGGTGAACTTTTGTATTGGGAAAGTCATGCCCGGTCAACTTTTGTATTGGGAAAGTCATGCCCGGTGATCTTTTGTACTGGGAAAGTCATGCCCGGTGAACTTTTGTATTGGGAAAGTCATGCCCGGTGAACTTTTGTATTGGGAAAGTCATGCCCGGTGAACATTTGTACTGGGAAAGTCATGCCCGATGATCTTTTGTACTGGGAAAGTCATGCCCGGTCAACTTTTGTATTGGGAAAGTCATGCCCGGTGAACTTTTGTATGGGAAAAGTCATGCCCGGTGAACTTTTGTATTGGGAAAGTCATGCCCGGTCAACTTTTGTATGGGAAAAGTCATGCCCGGTGAACTTTTGTATTGGGAAAGTCATGCCCGGTGATCTTTTGTACTGGGAAAGTCATGCCCGGTGAACTTTTGTATTGGGAAAGTCATGCCCGGTGAACTCTTGTATTGGGAAAGTCATGCCCGGTGAACTTTTGTATTGGGAAAGTCATGCCCGGTGAACTTTTGTATTGGGAAAGTCATGCCCGGTGAACTTTTGTATTGGGAAAGTCAAGCCCGGTCAACTTTTGTATTGGGAAAGTCATGCCCGGTGAACTTTTGTACTGGGAAAGTAATGGCCGGTGAACTTTTGTATGGGAAAAGTCATGCCCGGAGAACTTTTGTATTGGGAAAGTCATGCCCGGTGAACTTTTGTATTGGGAAAGTCATGCCCGGTCAACTTTTGTATTGGGAAAGTCATGCCCGGTGATCTTTTGTACTGGGAAAGTCATGCCCGGTGAACTTTTGTATTGGGAAAGTCATGCCCGGTGAACTTATGTATTGGGAAAGTCATGCCCGGTGATCTCTTGTACTGGGAAAGTCATGCCCGGTGAACTTTTGTATGGGAAAAGTCATGCCCGGTAAACTTTTGTATGGGAAAAGTCATGTCCGGTTAACTTTTGTATTGGGAAAGTCATGCCCGGTGAACTTTTGTATTGGGAAAGTCATGCCCGGTGAACTTTTGTATTGGGAAAGTCATGCCCGGTGAACTTTGGTACTGGGAAAGTCATGCCCGGTGAACTTTTGTACTGGGAAAGTCATGCCCGGTCAACTTTTGTATTGGGAAAGTCATGCCCGGTGATCTTTTGTACTGGGAAAGTCATGCCCGGTGAACTTTTGTATTGGGAAAGTCATGCCCGGTGAACTTTTGTATTGGGAAAGTCATGCCCGGTGAACTTTTGTACTGGGAAAGTCATGCCCGGTGAACTTTTGTATTGGGAAAGTCATGCCCGGTGAACTTTTGTATTGGGAAAGTCATGCCCGGTGAACTTTTGTACTGGGAAAATCATGCCCGGTGAACTTTTGTACTGGGAAAGTCATGCCCGGTCAACTTTTGTATTGGGAAAGTCATGCCCGGTGATCTTTTGTACTGGAAAAGTCATGCCCGGTGAACTTTTGTATTGGGAAAGTCATGCCCGGTGAACTTTTGTATTGGGAAAGTCATGCCCGGTCAACTTTTGTATTGGGAAAGTCATGCCCGGTGATCTTTTGTACTGGGAAAGTCATGCCCGGTGAACTTTTGTATTGGGAAAGTCATGCCCGGTGATCTTTTGTACTGGGAAAGTCATGCCCGGTGAACTTTTGTATTGGGAAAGTCATGCCCCGTGATCTTTTGTACTGGGAAAGTCATGCCCGGTGAACTTTTGTACTGGGAAAGTCATGCCCGGTCAACTTTTGTATTGGGAAAGTCATGCCCGGTGATCTTTTGTACTGGGAAAGTCATGCCCGGTGAACTTTTGTATTGGGAAAGTCATGCCCGGTGAACTTTTGTATTGGGAAAGTCATGCCCGGTGATCTTTTGTACTGGGAAAGTCATGCCCGGTGAACTTTTGTATGGGAAAAGTCATGCCCGGTGAACTTTTGTATGGGAAAAGTCATGCCCGGTGAACTTTTGTATTGGGAAAGTCATGCCCGGTGAACTTTTGTATGGGAAAGTCATGCCCGGTGAACTTTTGTATTGGGAAAGTCATGCCCGGTGAACTTTTGTACTGGGAAAGTCATGCCCTGTGAACTTTTGTATGGGAAAAGTCATGCCCGGTGAACTTTTGTATTGGGAAAGTCATGCCCGGTGAACTTTTGTATTGGGAAAGTCATGCCCGGTGAACTTTTGTACTGGGAAAGTCATGCCCGGTGAACTTTTGTATTGGGAAAGTCATGCCCGGTGAACTTTTGTATGGGAAAAGTCATGCCCGGTGAACTTTTGTATTGGGAAAGTCATGCCCGGTGAACTTTTGTATTGGGAAAGTCATGCCCGGTGAACTTTTGTATTGGGAAAGTCATGCCCGGTGAACTTTTGTACTGGGAAAGTCATGCCCTGTGAACTTTTGTATGGGAAAAGTCATGCCCGGTGAACTTTTGTATTGGGAAAGTCATGCCCGGTGAACTTTTGTATTGGGAAAGTCATGCCCGGTGAACTTTTGTACTGGGAAAGTCATGCCCGGTGAACTTTTGTATTGGGAAAGTCATGCCCGGTGAACTTTTGTATTGGGAAAGTCATGCCCGGTCAACTTTTGTATTGGGAAAGTCATGCCCGGTGATCTTTTGTACTGGGAAAGTCATGCCCGGTGAACTTTTGTATTGGGAAAGTCATGCTCGGTGAACTTTTGTATTGGGAAAGTCATGCCCGGTGATCTTTTGTACTGGGAAAGTCATGCCCGGTGAACTTTTGTATTGGGAAAGTCATGCCCGGTGAACTTTTGTATTGGGAAAGTCATGCCCGGTGATCTTTTGTACTGGGAAAGTCATGCCCGGTGAACTTTTGTATGGGAAAAGTCATGCCCGGTGAACTTTTGTACTGGGAAAGTCATGCCCTGTGAACTTTTGTATTGGGAAAGTCATGCCCGGTCAACTTTTGTATTGGGAAAGTCATGCCCGGTGATCTTTTGTACTGGGAAAGTCATGCCCGGTGAACTTTTGTATTGGGAAAGTCATGCCCGGTGATCTTTTGTACTGGGAAAGTCATGCCCGGTGAACTTTTTTATTGGGAAAGTCATGCCCGGTGATCTTTTGTACTGGGAAAGTCATGCCCGGTGAACTTTTGTACTGGGAAAGTCATGCCCGGTCAACTTTTGTATTGGGAAAGTCATGCCCGGTGATCTTTTGTACTGGGAAAGTCATGCCCGGTGAACTTTTGTATTGGGAAAGTCATGCCCGGTGAACTTTTGTATTGGGAAAGTCATGCCCGGTGAACTTTTGTATTGGGAAAGTCATGCCCGGTGATCTTTTGTACTGGGAAAGTCATGCCCGGTGAACTTTTGTATTGGGAAAGTCATGCCCGGTGAACTTTTGTATTGGGAAAGTCATGCCCGGTGATCTTTTGTACTGGGAAAGTCATGCCCTGTGAACTTTTGTATGGGAAAAGTCATGCCCGGTGAACTTCTGTATTGGGAAAGTCATGCCCGGTGAACTTTTGTATTGGGAAAGTCATGCCCGGTGAACTTTTGTACTGGGAAAGTCATGCCCGGTGAACTTTTGTATTGGGAAAGTCATGCCCGGTGAACTTTTGTATTGGGAAAGTCATGCCCGGTCAACTTTTGTATTGGGAAAGTCATGCCCGGTGATCTTTTGTACTGGGAAAGTCATGCCCGGTGAACTTTTGTATTGGGAAAGTCATGCCCGGTGAACTTTTGTATTGGGAAAGTCATGCCCGGTGAACATTTGTACTGGGAAAGTCATGCCCGATGATCTTTTGTACTGGGAAAGTCATGCCCGGTCAACTTTTGTATTGGGAAAGTCATGCCCGGTGAACTTTTGTATGGGAAAAGTCATGCCCGGTGAACTTTTGTATTGGGAAAGTCATGCCCGGTCAACTTTTGTATGGGAAAAGTCATGCCCGGTGAACTTTTGTATTGGGAAAGTCATGCCCGGTGATCTTTTGTACTGGGAAAGTCATGCCCGGTGAACTTTTGTATTGGGAAAGTCATGCCCGGTGAACTCTTGTATTGGGAAAGTCATGCCCGGTGAACTTTTGTATTGGGAAAGCCATGCCCGGTGAACTTTTGTATTGGGAAAGTCATGCCCGGTGAACTTTTGTATTGGGAAAGTCAAGCCCGGTCAACTTTTGTATTGGGAAAGTCATGCCCGGTGAACTTTTGTACTGGGAAAGTAATGGCCGGTGAACTTTTGTATGGGAAAAGTCATGCCCGGAGAACTTTTGTATTGGGAAAGTCATGCCCGGTGAACTTTTGTATTGGGAAAGTCATGCCCGGTCAACTTTTGTATTGGGAAAGTCATGCCCGGTGATCTTTTGTACTGGGAAAGTCATGCCCGGTGAACTTTTGTATTGGGAAAGTCATGCCCGGTGAACTTATGTATTGGGAAAGTCATGCCCGGTGATCTTTTGTACTGGGAAAGTCATGCCCGGTGAACTTTTGTATGGGAAAAGTCATGCCCGGTAAACTTTTGTATGGGAAAAGTCATGTCCGGTTAACTTTTGTATTGGGAAAGTCATGCCCGGTGAACTTTTGTATTGGGAAAGTCATGCCCGGTGAACTTTTGTATTGGGAAAGTCATGCCCGGTGAACTTTGGTACTGGGAAAGTCATGCCCGGTGAACTTTTGTACTGGGAAAGTCATGCCCGGTCAACTTTTGTATTGGGAAAGTCATGCCCGGTGATCTTTTGTACTGGGAAAGTCATGCCCGGTGAACTTTTGTATTGGGAAAGTCATGCCCGGTGAACTTTTGTATTGGGAAAGTCATGCCCGGTGAACTTTTGTACTGGGAAAGTCATGCCCGGTGAACTTTTGTATTGGGAAAGTCATGCCCGGTGAACTTTTGTATTGGGAAAGTCATGCCCGGTGAACTTTTGTACTGGGAAAATCATGCCCGGTGAACTTTTGTACTGGGAAAGTCATGCCCGGTCAACTTTTGTATTGGGAAAGTCATGCCCGGTGATCTTTTGTACTGGAAAAGTCATGCCCGTTGAACTTTTGTATTGGGAAAGTCATGCCCGGTGAACTTTTGTATTGGGAAAGTCATGCCCGGTCAACATTTGTATTGGGAAAGTCATGCCCGGTGATCTTTTGTACTGGGAAAGTCATGCCCGGTGAACTTTTGTATTGGGAAAGTCATGCCCGGTGATCTTTTGTACTGGGAAAGTCATGCCCGGTGAACTTTTGTATTGGGAAAGTCATGCCCCGTGATCTTTTGTACTGGGAAAGTCATGCCCGGTGAACTTTTGTACTGGGAAAGTCATGCCCGGTCAACTTTTGTATTGGGAAAGTCATGCCCGGTGATCTTTTGTACTGGGAAAGTCATGCCCGGTGAACTTTTGTATTGGGAAAGTCATGCCCGGTGAACTTTTGTATTGGGAAAGTCATGCCCGGTGATCTTTTGTACTGGGAAAGTCATGCCCGGTGAACTTTTGTATGGGAAAAGTCATGCCCGGTGAACTTTTGTATGGGAAAAGTCATGCCCGGTGAATTTTTGTATTGGGAAAGTCATGCCCGGTGAACTTTTGTATGGGAAAGTCATGCCCGGTGAACTTTTGTATTGGGAAAGTCATGCCCGGTGAACTTTTGTACTGGGAAAGTCATGCCCTGTGAACTTTTGTATGGGAAAAGTCATGCCCGGTGAACTTTTGTATTGGGAAAGTCATGCCCGGTGAACTTTTGTATTGGGAAAGTCATGCCCGGTGAACTTTTGTACTGGGAAAGTCATGCCCGGTGAACTTTTGTATTGGGAAAGTCATGCCCGGTGAACTTTTGTATGGGAAAAGTCATGCCCGGTGAACTTTTGTATTGGGAAAGTCATGCCCGGTGAACTTTTGTATTGGGAAAGTCATGCCCGGTGAACTTTTGTATTGGGAAAGTCATGCCCGGTGAACTTTTGTACTGGGAAAGTCATGCCCTGTGAACTTTTGTATGGGAAAAGTCATGCCCGGTGAACTTTTGTATTGGGAAAGTCATGCCCGGTGAACTTTTGTATTGGGAAAGTCATGCCCGGTGAACTTTTGTACTGGGAAAGTCATGCCCGGTGAACTTTTGTATTGGGAAAGTCATGCCCGGTGAACTTTTGTATTGGGAAAGTCATGCCCGGTCAACTTTTGTATTGGGAAAGTCATGCCCGGTGATCTTTTGTACTGGGAAAGTCATGCCCGGTGAACTTTTGTATTGGGAAAGTCATGCTCGGTGAACTTTTGTATTGGGAAAGTCATGCCCGGTGAACATTTGTACTGGGAAAGTCATGCCCGGTGATCTTTTGTACTGGGAAAGTCATGCCCGGTCAACTTTTGTATTGGGAAAGTCATGTCCGGTGAACTTTTGTATGGGAAAAGTCATGCCCGGTGAACTTTTGTATTGGGAAAGTCATGCCCGGTCAACTTTTGTATGGGAAAAGTCATGCCCGGTGAACTTTTCTATTGGGAAAGTCATGCCCGGTGATCTTTTGTACTGGGAAAGTCATGCCCGGTGAACTTTTGTATTGGGAAAGTCATGCCCGGTGAACTCTTGTATTGGGAAAGTCATGCCCGGTGAACTTTTGTATTGGGAAAGTCAAGCCCGGTCAACTTTTGTATTGGGAAAGTCATGCCCGGTGAAATTTTGTACTGGGAAAGTCATGCCCGGTGAACTTTTGTATGGGAAAAGTCATGCCCGGTGAACTTTTGTATTGGGAAAGTCATGCCCGGTGAACTTTTGTATTGGGAAAGTCATGCCCGGTGAACTTTTGTACTGGGAAAGTCATGCCCGGTGAACTTTTGTATTGGGAAAGTCATGCCCGGTGAACTTTTGTATTGGGAAAGTCATGCCCGGTCAACTTTTGTATTGGGAAAGTCATGCCCGGTGATCTTTTGTACTGGGAAAGTCATGCCCGGTGAACTTTTGTATTGGGAAAGTCATGCCCGTTGAACTTTTGTATTGGGCAAAAGTCATGCCCGGTGAACATTTGTACTGGGAAAGTCATGCCCGGTGATCTTTTGTACTGGGAAAGTCATGCCCGGTCAACTTTTGTATTGGGAAAGTCATGCCCGGTGAACTTTTGTATGGGAAAAGTCATGCCCGGTCAACTTTTGTATTGGGAAAGTCATGCCCGGTGATCTTTTGTACTGGGAAAGTCATGCCCGGTGAACTTTTGTATTGGGAAAGTCATGCCCGGTGAACTTTTGTATTGGGAAAGTCATGCCCGGTGATCTTTTGTACTGGGAAAGTCATGCCCGGAGAACTTTTGTATGGGAAAAGTCATGCCCGGTAAACTTTTGTATGGGAAAAGTCATGTCCGGTGAACTTTTGTATTGGGAAAGTCATGCCCGGTGAACTTTTGTATTGGGAAAGTCATGCCCGGTGAACTTTTGTATTGGGAAAGTCATGCCCGGTGAACTTTGGTACTGGGAAAGTCATGCCCGGTGAACTTTTGTACTGGGAAAGTCATGCCCGGTCAACTTTTGTATTGGGAAAGTCATGCCCGGTGATCTTTTGTACTGGGAAAGTCATGCCCGGTGAACTTTTGTATTGGGAAAGTCATGCCCGGTGAACTTTTGTATTGTTAAAGTCATGCCCGGTGAACTTTTGTACTGGGAAAGTCATGCCCGGTGAACTTTTGTATTGGGAAAGTCATGCCCGGTGAACTTTTGTATTGGGAAAGTCATGCCCGGTGAACTTTTGTACTGGGAAAATCATGCCCGGTGAACTTTTGTACTGGGAAAGTCATGCCCGGTCAACTTTTGTATTGGGAAAGTCATGCCCGGTGATCTTTTGTACTGGGAAAGTCATGCCCGGTGAACTTTTGTATTGGGAAAGTCATGCCCGGTGAACTTTTGTATTGGGAAAGTCATGCCCGGTTAACTTTTGTATTGGGAAAGTCATGCCCGGTGATCTTTTGTACTGGGAAAGTCATGCCCGGTGAACTTTTGTATTAGAAAAGTCATGCCCGGTGAACTTTTGTATTGGGAAAGTCATGCCCGGTGAACTTTTGTATTGGGAAAGTCATGCTTGGTCAACTTTTGTATTGGGAAAGTCATGCCCGGTGATCTTTTGTACTGGGAAAGTCATGCCCGGTGAACTTTTGTATTGGGAAAGTCATGCCCGGTGAACTTTTGTATTGGGAAAGTCATGCCCGGTGATCTTTTGCACTGGGAAAGTCATGCCCGGTGAACTTTTGTATGGGAAAAGTCATGCCCGTAGAAATTTGTATGGAAAAAGTCATGCCCGGTCAACTTTTGTATTGGGAAAGTCATGCCCGGTCAACTTTTGTATTGGGAAAGTCATGCCCGGTGATCTTTTGTACTGGGAAAGTCATGCCCGGTGAACTTTTGTATTGGGAAAGTCATGCCCGGTGAACATTTGTACTGGGAAAGTCATGCCCGGTCAACTTTTGTATTGGGAAAGTCATGCCCGGTAAACTTTTGTATGGGAAAAGTCATGCCCGGTGAACTTTTGTATTGGGAAAGTCATGCCCGGTCAACTTTTGTATTGGGAAAGTCATGCCCGGTGAACTTTTGTATTGGGAAAGTCATGCCCGGTCAACTTTTGTATTGGGAAAGTCATGCCCGGTGATCTTTTGTACTGGGAAAGTCATGCCCGGTGAACTTTTGTATTGGGAAAGTCATGCCCGGTAATCTTTTGTATTGGGAAAGTCATGCCCGGTGATCTTTTGTACTGGGAAAGTCATGCCCGGTGAACTTTTGTATGGGAAAAGTCATGCCCGGTCAACTTTTGTACTGGGAAAGTCATGTATGGGAAAAGTCATGCCCGGTGAACTTTTGTATTGGGAAAGTCATGCCCGGTCAACTTTTGTATTGGGAAAGTCATGCCCGGTGAACTTTTGTATTGGGAAAGTCATGCCCGGTCAACTTTTGTATTGGGAAAGTCATGCCCGGTGATCTTTTGTACTGGGAAAGTCATGCCCGGTGAACTTTTGTATTGGGAAAGTCATGCCCGGTAATCTTTTGTATTGGGAAAGTCATGCCCGGTGATCTTTTGTACTGGGAAAGTCATGCCCGGTGAACTTTTGTATGGGAAAAATCATGCCCGGTGAACTTTTGTATGGGAAAAGTCATGCCCGGTCAACTTTTGTACTGGGAAAGTCATGCCCGGTCAACTTTTGTATTGGGAAAGTCATGCCCGGTGATCTTTTGTACTGGGAAAGTCATGCCCGGTGAACTTTTGTATGTGAAAAGTCATGCCCGGTGAACTTTTGTATGGGAAAAGTCATGCCCGGTGATCTTTTGTACTGGGAAAGTCATGCCCGGTGAACTTTTGTATTGGGAAAGTCATGCCCGGTGATCTTTTGTACTGGGAAAGTCATGCCCGGTGAACTTTTGTATTGGGAAAGTCATGCCCGGTGATCTTTTGTACTGGGAAAGTCATGCCCGGTGAACTTTTGTATGGGAAAAGTCATGCCCGGTGATCTTTTGTATGGGAAAAACTTTTGTATTGGGAAAGTCATGCCCAGTGAACTTTTGTATTGGGAAAGTCATGCCTGGTCAACTTTTGTATTGGGAAAGTCATGCCCGGTCAACTTTTGTATTGGGAAAGTCATGCCCGGTGATCTTTTGTACTGGGAAAGTCATGCCCGATGAGCTTTTGTATTGGGAAAGTCATGCCCCGTGAACTTTTGTATTGGGAAAGTCATGCCCGGTGATCTTTTGTACTGGGAAAGTCATGCCCGGTGAACTTTTGTATGGGAAAAGTCATGTCCGGTGAACTTTTGTATTGGGAAAGTCATGCCCGGTGATCTTTTGTACTGGGAAAGTCATGCCCGGTGAACTTTTGTATGGGAAAAGTCATGCCCGGTGATCTTTTGTATGGGAAAAGTCATGCCCGGTGAACTTTTGTATGGGAAAAGTCATGCCCGGTGAACTTTTGTATTGGGAAAGTCATACCCGGTGAACTTTTGTATTGGGAAAGTCATGCCCGGTGAACTTTTGTATTGGGAAAGTCATGCCCGGTGAACTTTTGTATTGGGAAAGTCATGCCCGGTGATCTTTTGTACTGGGAAAGTCATGCCCGGTGAGCTTTTGTATTGGGAAAGTCATGCCCGGTGAACTTTTGTATTGGGATAGTCATGCCCGGTGATCTTTTGTACTGGGAAAGTCATGCCCGGTGATCTTTTGTATGGGAAAAGTCATGCCCGGTGAACTTTTGTATGGGAAAAGTCATGCCCGGTGAACTTTTGTATTGGGAAAGTCATGCCCGGTGAACTTTTGTATGGGAAAGTCATGCCCGGTGAACTTTTGTATTGGGAAAGTCATGCCCGGTGAACTTTTGTATTGGGAAAGTCATGCCCGGTGAACTTTTGTATTGGGAAAGTCATGCCCGGTGATCTTTTATACTGGGAAAGTCATGCCCGGTGAACTTTTGTATTGGGAAAGTCATGCCCGGCGAACTCTTGTATTGGGAAAGTCATGCCCGGTGAACTTTTGTATTGGGAAAGTCATGCCCGGTGAACTTTTGTATTGGGAAAGTCATGCCCGGTCAACATTTGTATTGGGAAAGTTATGCCCGGTCAACTTTTGTATTGGGAAAGTCATGCCCGGTGAACTTTTGTACTGGGAAAGTCATGCCCGGTGAACTTTTGTATGGGAAAAGTCATGCCCGGTGAACTTTTGTATTGGGAAAGTCATGCCCGGTGAACTTTTGTATTGGGAAAGTCATGCCCGGTGAACTTTTGTACTGGGAAAGTCATGCCCGGTGAACTTTTGTATTGGGAAAGTCATGCCCGGTGAACTTTTGTATTGGGAAAGTCATGCCCGGTGAACATTTGTACTGGGAAAGTCATGCCCGGTCAACTTTTGTATTGGGAAAGTCATGCCCGGTGATCTTTTGTACTGGGAAAGTCATGCCCGGTGAACTTTTGTATTGGGAAAGTCATGCCCGGTGAACTTTTGTATTGGGAAAGTCATGCCCGGTCAACTTTTGTATTGGGAAAGTCATGCCCGGTGATCTTTTGTACTGGGAAAGTCATGCCCGGTGAACTTTTGTATGGGAAAAGTCATGCCCGGTGAACTTTTGTATTGGGAAAGTCATGCCCGGTGAACTTTTGTATTGGGAAAGTCATGCCCGGTCAACTTTTGTATTGGGAAAGTCATGCCCGGTGATCTTTTGTACTGGGAAAGTCATGCCCGGTGAACTTTTGTATTGGGAAAGTCATGCCCGGTGAACTTTTGTATTGGGAAAGTCATGCCCGGTGATCTTTTGTACTGGGAAAGTCATGCCCGGTGAACGTTTGTATGGGAAAAGTCATGCCCGTAGAACTTTTGTATGGGAAAAGTCATGCCCGGTCAACTTTTGTATTGGGAAAGTCATGCCCGGTCAACTTTTGTATTGGGAAAGTCATGCCCGGTGATCTTTTGTACTGGGAAAGTCATGCCCGGTGAACTTTTGTATTGGGAAAGTCATGCCCGGTGAACATTTGTACTGGGAAAGTCATGCCCGGTCAACTTTTGTATTGGGAAAGTCATGCGCGGTGAACTTTTGTATGGGAAAAGTCATGCCCGGTGAACTTTTGTATTGGGAAAGTCATGCCCGGTCAACATTTGTATTGGGAAAGTCATGCCCGGTGAACTTTTGTATTGGGAAAGTCATGCCCGGTCAACTTTTGTATTGGGAAAGTCATGCCCGGTGATATTTTGTACTGGGAAAGTCATGCCCGGTGAACTTTTGTATTGGGAAAGTCATGCCCGGTGAACTTTTGTATTGGGAAAGTCATGCCCGGTGATCTTTTGTACTGGGAAAGTCATGCCCGGTGAACTTTTGTATGGGAAAAGTCATGCCCGGTGAACTTTTGTATGGGAAAAGTCATGCCCGGTCAACTTTTGTACTGGTAAAGTCATGCCCGGTCAACTTTTGTATTGGGAAAGTCATGCCCGGTGATCTTTTGTACTGGGAAAGTCATGCCCGATCAACTTTGGTATGGGAAAAGTCATGCCCGGTGAACTTTTGTATGGGAAAAGTCATGCCCGGTGATCTTTTGTACTGGGAAAGTCATGCCCGGTGAACTTTTGTATTGGGAAAGTCATGCCCGGTGATCTTTTGTACTGGGAAAGTCATGCCCGGTGAACTTTTGTATTGGGAAAGTCATGCCCGGTGATCTTTTGTACTGGGAAAGTCATGCCCGGTGAACTTTTGTATGGGAAAAGTCTTGCCCGGTGATCTTTTGTATGGGAAAAATCATGCCCGGTGAACTTTTGTATGGGAAAAGTCATGCCCGGTGAACTTTTGTATTGGGAAAGTCATGCCCGGTGAACTTTTGTATTGGGAAAGTCATGCCCGGTGAACTTTTGTATTGGGAAAGTCATGCCCGGTGAACTTTTGTATTGGGAAAGTCATGCCCGGTCAACTTTTGTATTGGGAAAGTCATGCCCGGTCAACTTTTGTATTGGGAAAGTCATGCCCGGTGATCTTTTGTACTGGGAAAGTCATGCCCGGCGAACTCTTGTATTGGGAAAGTCATGCCCGGTGAACTTTTGTATTGGGAAAGTCATGCCCGGTGAACTTTTGTATTGGGAAAGTCATGCCCGGTCAACTTTTGTATTGGGAAAGTTATGCCCGGTCAACTTTTGTATTGGGAAAGTCATGCCCGGTGAACTTTTGTACTGGGAAAGTCATGCCCGGTGAACTTTTGTATGGGAAAAGTCATGCCCGGTGAACTTTTGTATTGGGAAAGTCATGCCCGGTGAACTTTTGTATTGGGAAAGTCATGCCCGGTGAACTTTTGTACTGGGAAAGTCATGCCCGGTGAACTTTTGTATTGGGAAAGTCATGCCCGGTGAACTTTTGTATTGGGAAAGTCATGCCCGGTGAACATTTGTACTGGGAAAGTCATGCCCGGTCAACTTTTGTATTGGGAAAGTCATGCCCGGTGATCTTTTGTACTGGGAAAGTCATGCCCGGTGAACTTTTGTATTGGGAAAGTCATGCCCGGTGAACTTTTGTATTGGGAAAGTCATGCCCGGTCAACTTTTGTATTGGGAAAGTCATGCCCGGTGATCTTTTGTACTGGGAAAGTCATGCCCGGTGAACTTTTGTATGGGAAAAGTCATGCCCGGTGAACTTTTGTATTGGGAAAGTCATGCCCGGTGAACTTTTGTATTGGGAAAGTCATGCCCGGTCAACTTTTGTATTGGGAAAGTCATGCCCGGTGATCTTTTGTACTGGGAAAGTCATGCCCGGTGAACTTTTGTATTGGGAAAGTCATGCCCGGTGAACTTTTGTATTGGGAAAGTCATGCCCGGTGATCTTTTGTACTGGGAAAGTCATGCCCGGTGAACGTTTGTATGGGAAAAGTCATGCCCGTAGAACTTTTGTATGGGAAAAGTCATGCCCGGTCAACTTTTGTATTGGGAAAGTCATGCCCGGTCAACTTTTGTATTGGGAAAGTCATGCCCGGTGATCTTTTGTACTGGGAAAGTCATGCCCGGTGAACTTTTGTATTGGGAAAGTCATGCCCGGTGAACATTTGTACTGGGAAAGTCATGCCCGGTCAACTTTTGTATTGGGAAAGTCATGCGCGGTGAACTTTTGTATGGGAAAAGTCATGCCCGGTGAACTTTTGTATTGGGAAAGTCATGCCCGGTCAACATTTGTATTGGGAAAGTCATGCCCGGTGAACTTTTGTATTGGGAAAGTCATGCCCGGTCAACTTTTGTATTGGGAAAGTCATGCCCGGTGATATTTTGTACTGGGAAAGTCATGCCCGGTGAACTTTTGTATTGGGAAAGTCATGCCCGGTGAACTTTTGTATTGGGAAAGTCATGCCCGGTGATCTTTTGTACTGGGAAAGTCATGCCCGGTGAACTTTTGTATGGGAAAAGTCATGCCCGGTGAACTTTTGTATGGGAAAAGTCATGCCCGGTCAACTTTTGTACTGGTAAAGTCATGCCCGGTCAACTTTTGTATTGGGAAAGTCATGCCCGGTGATCTTTTGTACTGGGAAAGTCATGCCCGATCAACTTTGGTATGGGAAAAGTCATGCCCGGTGAACTTTTGTATGGGAAAAGTCATGCCCGCTGATCTTTTGTACTGGGAAAGTCATGCCCGGTGAACTTTTGTATTGGGAAAGTCATGCCCGGTGATCTTTTGTAATGGGAAAGTCATGCCCGGTGAACTTTTGTATTGGGAAAGTCATGCCCGGTGATCTTTTGTACTGGGAAAGTCATGCCCGGTGAACTTTTGTATGGGAAAAGTCTTGCCCGGTGATCTTTTGTATGGGAAAAATCATGCCCGGTGAACTTTTGTATGGGAAAAGTCATGCCCGGTGAACTTTTGTATTGGGAAAGTCATGCCCGGTGAACTTTTGTATTGGGAAAGTCATGCCCGGTGAACTTTTGTATTGGGAAAGTCATGCCCGGTGAACTTTTGTATTGGGAAAGTCATGCCCGGTCAACTTTTGTATTGGGAAAGTCATGCCCGGTCAACTTTTGTATTGGGAAAGTCATGCCCGGTGATCTTTTGTACTGGGAAAGTCATGCCCGGTGAGCTTTTGTATTGGGAAAGTCTTGCCCGGTGAACTTTTGTATTGGGAAAGTCATGCCCGGTGATCTTTTGTACTGGGAAAGTCATGCCCGGTGAACTTTTGTATGGGAAAAGTCATGCCCGGTGAACTTTTGTATGGGAAAAGTCGTGCCCGGTGAACTTTTGTATTGGGAAAGTCATGCCCGGTGAACTTTTGTATGGGAAAGTCATGCCCGGTGAACTTTTGTATTGGGAAAGTCATGCCCGGTGAACTTTTGTATTGGGAAAGTCATGCCCGGTGAACTTTTGTATTGGGAAAGTCATGCCCGGTGAACTTTTGTATTGGGAAAGTCATGCCCGGTGAACTTTTGTATTGGGAAAGTCATGCCCGGTGATCTTTTGTATTGGGAAAGTCATGCCCGGTGAACTTTTGTATTGGGAAAGTCATGCCCGGTGAAATTTTGTATTGGGAAAGTCATGCCCGGTGAACTTTTGTATTGGGAACGTCATGCCCGGTGAACTTTTGTATGGCAAAAGTCATGCCCGGTGAACTTTTGTATTGGGAAAGTCATGCCCGGTGATCTTTTGTACTGGGAAAGTCATGCCCGGTGAACTTTTGTATTGGGAAAGTCATGCCCGGTGAACTTTTGTATGGGAAAAGTCATGCCCGGTGAACTTTTGTATTGGGAAAGTCATGCCCGGTCAACTTTTGTATTGGGAAAGTCATGCCCGGTGATCTTTTGTACTGGGAAAGTCATGCCCGGTGAACTTTTGTATGGGAAAAGTCATGCCCGGTGATCTTTTGTACTGGGAAATTCATGCCCGCTGAACTTTTGTATGGGAAAATTCATGCCCGGTGATCTTTTGTACTGGGAAAGTCATGCCCGGTCAACTTTTGTATTGGGAAAGTCATGCCCGGTGAACTTTTGTATTGGGAAAGTCATGCACGGTCAACTTTTGTATTGGGAAAGTCATGCCCGGTGAACTTTTGTACTGGGAAAGTCATGCCCGGTGAACTTTTGTATTGGGAAAGTCAGGCCCGGTCAACTTTTGTATTGGGAAAGTCATGCCCGGTCAACTTTTGTATTGGGAAAGTCATGCCCGGTGATCTTTTGTACTGGGAAAGTCATGCCCGGTGAACTTTTGTATTGGGAAAGTCATGCCCGGTGAACTTTTGTATGGGAAAAGTCATGCCCGGTGAACTTTTGTATTGGGAAAGTCATGCCCGGTCAACTTTTGTATTGGGAAAGTCATGCCCGGTGATCTTTTGTACTGGGAAAGTCATGCCCGGTGAACTTTTGTATGGGAAAAGTCATGCCCGGTGATCTTTTGTACTGGGAAAGTCATGCCCGCTGAACTTTTGTATGGGCAAAGTCATGCCCGGTGATCTTTTGTATTGGGAAAATTATGCCCGGTCAACTTTTGTATTGGGAAAGTCATGCCCGGTGATCTTTTGTACTGGGAAAGTCATGCCCGGTGAACTTTTGTATTGGGAAAGTCATGCCCGGTGAACTTTTGTATGGGAAAAGTCATGCCCGGTGAACTTTTGTATGGGGAAAAGTCATGCCCGGTGAACTTTTGTATTGGGAAAGTCATGCCCGGTGAACTTTTGTATGGGAAAAGTCATGCCCGGTGAACTTTTGTATTGGGAAAGTCATGCCCGGTGAACTTTTGTATGGGAAAAGTCATGCCCGGTGATCTTTTGTACTGGGAAAGTCATGCCCGGTGATCTTTTGTACTGGGAAAGTCATGCCCGGTCAACTTTTGTATTGGGAAAGTCATGCCCGGTGATCTTTTGTACTGGGAAAGTCATGCCCGGTGAACTTTTGTACTGGGAAAGTCATGCCCGGTGAACTTTTGTATTGGGAAATTCATGCCCGGTGAACTTTTGTATTGGGAAAGTCATGCCCGGTGAACTTTTGTATTGGGAAAGTCATGCCCGGTGAACTTTTGTATTGGGAAAGTCATGCCCGGTGAACTTTTGTATTGGGAAAGTCATGCCCGGTGAACTTTTGTATTGGGAAAGTCATGCCCGGTGAACTTTTGTATTGGGAAAGTCATGCCCGGTGAACTTTTGTATTGGGAAAGTCATGCCCGGTGAACTTTTGTATTGGGAAAGTCATGCCCGGCGAACTTTTGTATGGGAAAAGTCATGCCCGGTGAACTTTTGTATTGGGAAAGTCATGCCCGGTGAACTTTTGTATGGGAAAAGTCATGCCCGGTGAACTTTTGTATGGGAAAAGTCATGCCCGGTGAACTTTTGTATTGGGAAAGTCATGCCCGGTCAACTTTTGTATTGGGAAAGTCATGCCCGGTGATCTTTTGTACTGGGAAAGTCATGCCCGGTGAACTTTTGTATTGGGAAAGTCATGCCCGGTGATCTTTTGTACTGGGAAAGTCATGCCCGGTCAACTTTTGTATTAGGAAAGTCATGCCCGGTGAACTTTTGTATGGGAAAAGTCATGCCCGGTGATCTTTTGTACTGGGAAAGTCATGCCCGGTGAACTTTTGTATTGGGAAAGTCATGCCCGGTCAACTTTTGTATTAGGAAAGTCATGCCCGGTGAACTTTTGTACTGGGAAAACCATGCCCGGTCAACTTTTGTATTGGAAAAGTCATGCCCGGTGAACTTTTGTATGGGAAAAGTCATGCCCGGTGAACTTTTGTATTGGGAAAGTCATGCCCGGTGATCTTTTGTACTGGGAAAGTCATGCTCGGTCAACTTTTGTATTAGGAAAGTCATGCCCGGTGAACTTTTGTATGGGAAAAGTCATGCCCGGTGATCTTTTGTACTGGGAAAGTCATGCCCGGTGAACTTTTGTATTGGGAAAGTCATGCCCGGTCAACTTTTGTATTAGGAAAGTCATGCCCGGTGAACTTTTGTACTGGGAAAGTCATGCCCGGTGAACTTTTGTATTGGGAAAGTCATGCCCGGTGAACTTTTGTACTGGGAAAGTCATGCCCGGTGAACTTTTGTACTGGGAAAGTCATGCCCGGTGAACTTTTGTATTGGGAAAGTCATGCCCGGTCAACTTTTGTATTGGGAAAGTCATGCCCGGTGATCTTTTGTATTGGGAAAGTCATGCCCGGTGAACATTTGTACTGGGAAAGTCATGCCCGGTCAACTTTTGTATTGGGAAAGTCATGCCCGGTGATCTTTTGTACTGGGAAAGTCATGCCCGGTGAACTTTTGTATTGGGAAAGTCATGCCCGGTGAACTTTTGTATTGGGAAAGTCATGCCCGGTCAACTTTTGTATTGGGAAAGTCATGCCCGGTGAACTTTTGTATTGGGAAAGTCATGCCCGGTGAACTTTTGTATTGGGAAAGTCATGCCCGGTGAACTTTTGTATTGGGAAAGTCATGCCCGCCGAACTTTTGTATGGGAAAAGTCATGCCCGGTGAACTTTTGTATTGGGAAAGTCATGCCCGGTGAACTTTTGTATGGGAAAAGTCATGCCCGGTGAACTTTTGTATGGGAAAAGTCATGCCCGGTGAACTTTTGTATTGGGAAAGTCATGCCCGGTCAACTTTTGTATTGGGAAAGTCATGCCCGGTGATCTTTTGTACTGGGAAAGTCATGCCCGGTGAACTTTTGTATTGGGAAAGTCATGCCCGGTGATCTTTTGTACTGGGAAAGTCATGCCCGGTCAACTTTTGTATTAGGAAAGTCATGCCCGGTGAACTTTTGTATGGGAAAAGTCATGCCCGGTGATCTTTTGTACTGGGAAAGTCATGCCCGGTGAACTTTTGTATTGGGAAAGTCATGCCCGGTCAACTTTTGTATTAGGAAAGTCATGCCCGGTGAACTTTTGTACTGGGAAAACCATGCCCGGTCAACTTTTGTATTGGAAAAGTCATGCCCGGTGAACTTTTGTATGGTGATCTTTTGTACTGGGAAATTCATGCCCGGTCATCTTTTGTATTAGGAAAGTCATGCCCGGTGAACTTTTGTATGGGAAAAGTCATGCCCGGTGATCTTTTGTGCTGGGAAAGTCATGCCCGGTGAACTTTTGTATTGGGAAAGTCATGCCCGGTCAACTTTTGTATTAGGAAAGTCATGCCCGGTGAACTTTTGTACTGGGAAAGTCATGCCCGGTGAACTTTTGTATTGGGAAAGTCATGCCCGGTCAACTTTTGTATTGGGAAAGTCATGCCCGGTGATCTTTTGTACTGGGAAAGTCATGCCCGGTGAACTTTTGTATTGGGAAAGTCATGCCCGGTGATCTTTTGTACTGGGAAAGTCATGCCCGGTGAACTTTTGTATTGGGAAAGTCATGCCCGGTGAACTTTTGTATTGGTAAAGTCATGCCCGGTGAACTTTTGTATGGGAAAAGTCATGCCCGGTGAACTTTTGTATGGGAAAAGTCATGCCCGGTGAACTTTTGTATTGGGAAAGTCATGCCCGGTGAACTTTTGTATTGGGAAAGTCATGCCCGGTGAACTTTTGTATTGGGAAAGTCATGCCCGTTGAACTTTTGTATTGGGAAAGTCATGCCCGGTGAACTTTTGTATTGGGAAAGTCATGCCCGGTCAACTTTTGTATTGGGAAAGTCATGCCCGGTGAACTTTTTATTGGGAAAGTCATGCCCGGTCAACTTTTGTATTGGGAAAGTCATGCCCGGTCAACTTTTGTATTGGGAAAGTCATGCCCGGTGATCTTTTGTATTGGAAAAGTCATGCCCGGTGAACTTTTGTATTGGGAAAGTCATGCCCGGTGAACTTTTGTATTGGGAAAGTCATACCCGGTCAACTTTTGTACTGGGAAAGTCATGCCCGGTGAACTTTTGTATTGGGAAAGTCATGCCCGGTGAACTTTTGTATTGGGAAAGTCATGCCCAGTGAACTTTTGTATTGGGAAAGTCATGCCCGGTCAACTTTTGTATTGGGAAAGTCATGCCCGGTCAACTTTTGTATTGGGAAAGTCATGCCCGGTCAACTTTTGTATTGGGAAAGTCATGCCCGGTCAACTTTTGTATTAGGAAAGTCATGCCCGCTCAACTTTTGTACTGGGAAAGTCATGCCCGGTCAACTTTTGTATTGGGAAAGTCATGCCCGGTGATCTTTTGTATTGGGAAAGTCATGCCCGGTGAACTTTTGTATTGGGAAAGTCATGCCCGGTGAACTTTTGTATTGGGAAAGTCATGCCCGGTGAACTTTTGTATTGGGAAAGTCATGCCCGGTGAACTTTTGTATTGGGAAAGTCATGCCCGGTCAACTTTTGTATTGGGAAAGTCATGCCCGGTCAACTTTTGTATTAGGAAAGTCATGCCCGGTGAACTTTTGTACTGGAAAAGTCATGCCCGGTGAACTTTTGTATTGGGAAAGTCATGCCCGGTCAACTTTTGTATTGGGAAAGTCATGCCCGGTGATCTTTTGTACTGGGAAAGTCATGCCCGGTGAACTTTTGTACTGGGAAAGTCATGCCCGGTGAACTTTTGTATTGGGAAAGTCATGCCCGGTGATCTTTTGTACTGGGAAAGTCATGCCCGGTGAACTTTTGTATTGGGAAAGTCATGCCCGGTGAACTTTTGTATTGGGAAAGTCATGCCCGGTGAACTTTTGTATTGGGAAAGTCATGCCCGGTGAACTTTTGTATGGGAAAAGTCATGCCCGGTGAACTTTTGTATGGGAAAAGTCATGCCCGGTGAACTTTTGTATTGGGAAAGTCATGCCCGGTCAACTTTTGTATTGGGAAAGTCATGCCCGGTGATCTTTTGTACTGGGAAAGTCATGCCCGGTCAACTTTTGTATTGGGAAAGTCATGCCCGGTGAACTTTTGTATGGGAAAAGTCATGCCCGGTCAACTTTTGTATTGGGAAAGTCATGCCCGGTCAACTTTTGTATGGGAAAAGTCATGCCCGGTGAACTTTTGTATTGGGAAAGTCATGCCCGGTCAACTTTTGTATTGGGAAAGTCATGCCCGGTCAACTTTTGTATTGGGAAAGTCATGCCCGGTGAACTTTTGTATTGGGAAAGTCATGCCCGGTGAACTTTTGTATTGGGAAAGTCATGCCCGGTGAACTTTTGTATGGGAAAAGTCATGCCCGGTGAACTTTTGTATGGGAAAATTCATGCCCGGTGAACTTTTGTATTGGGAAAGTCATGCACGGTGAACTTTTGTATTGGGAAAGTCATGCCCGGTGATCTTTTGTACTGGGAAAGTCATGCCCGGTGAAATTTTGTATTGGGAAAGTCATGCCCGGTCAACTTTTGTATTGGGAAAGTTATGCCCGGTGATCTTTTGTACTGGGAAAGTCATGCCCGGTGAACTTTTGTATTGGGAAAATCATGCCCGGTCAACTTTTGTATTGGGAAAGTCATGCCCGGTGAACTTTTGTACTGGGAAAGTCATGCCCGGTGAACTTTTGTATTGGGAAAGTCATGCCCGGTGAACTTTTGTATTGGGAAAGTCATGCCCGGTGAACTTTTGTATTGGGAAATTCATGCCCGGTCAACTTTTGTATTGGGAAAGTCATGCCCGGTGATCTTTTGTACTGGGAAAGTCAGGCCCGGTGAACTTTTGTATGGGAAAAGTCATGCCCGGTAAACTTTTGTATTGGGAAAGTCATGCCCGGTGAACTTTTGTATTGGGAAAGTCATGCCCGGTGAACTTTTGCACTGGGAAAGTCATGCCCGGTGAACTTTTGTGTTGGGAAAGTCATGCCCGGTGAACTTTTGTATTGGGAAAGTCATGCCCGGTGAACTTTTGTACTGGGAAAGTCATGCCCGGTGAACTTTTGTATTGGGAAAGTCATGCCCGGTGAACTTTTGTATTGGGAAAGTCATGCCCGGTGAACTTTTGTACTGGGAAAGTCATGCCCGGTGAACTTTTGTATTGGGAAAGTCATGCCCGGTGAACTTTTGTACTGGGAAAGTCATGCCCGGTGAACTTTTGTATTGGGAAAGTCATGCCCGGTGAACTTTTGTATTGGGAAAGTCATGCCCGGTGAACTTTTGTACTGGGAAAGTCATGCCCGGTGAACTTTTGTATTGGGAAAGTCATGCCCGGTGAACTTTTGTATTGGGAAAGTCATGCCCGGTGAACTTTTGTACTGGGAAAGTCATGCTCGGTGAACTTTTGTATTGGGAAAGTCATGCCCGGTGAACTTTTGTATTGGGAAAGTCATGCCCGGTGATCTTTTGTACTGGGAAAGTCAGGCCCGGTGAACTTTTGTATGGGAAAAGTCATGCCCGGTGATCTTTTGTACTGGGAAAGTCATGCCCGGTCAACTTTTGTATGGGAAAAGTCATGCCCGGTGAACTTTTGTATTGGGAAAGTCATGCCCGGTGAACTTTTGTATTGGGAAAGTCATGCCCGGTGAACTTTTTGTATTGGGAAAGTCATGCCCGGTGAACTTTTGTATTGGGAAAGTCATGCCCGGTCAACTTTTGTATTGGGAAAGTCATGCCCGGTGATCTTTTGTTGTGGGAAAGTCATGCCCGGTGAACTTTTGTACTGGGAAAGTCATGCCCGGTGAACTTTTGTACTGGGAAAGTCATGCCCGGTCAACTTTTGTATTGGGAAAGTCATGCCCGGTGATCTTTTGTACTGGGAAAGTCATGCCCGGTGAACTTTTGTACTGGGAAAGTCATGCCCGGTGAACTTTTGTATTGGGAAAGTCATGCCCGGTGAACTTTTGTATTGGGAAAGTCATGCCCGGTGAACTTTTGTATTGGGAAAGTCATGCCCGGTGATCTTTTGTACTGGGAAAGTCATGCCCGGTGAACTTTTGTATTGGGAACGTCATGCCCGGTGAACTTTTGTATTGGGAAAGTCATGCCCGGTGAACTTTTGTATTGGGAAAGTCATGCCCGGTGAACTTTTGTATTGGGAAAGTCATGCCCGGTGATCTTTTGTACTGGGAAAGTCATGCACGGTGATCTTTTGTACTGGGAAAGTCATGCCCGGTGAACTTTTGTACTGGGAAAGTCATGCCCGGTGAACTTTTGTATTGGGAAAGTCATGCCCGGTCAACTTTTGTATTGGGAAAGTCATGCCCGGTGAACTTTTGTACTGGGAAAGTCATGCCCGGTCAACTTTTGTATTGGGAAAGTCATGCCCGGTGAACTTTTGTATTGGGAAAGTCATGCCCGGTGATCTTTTGTACTGGGAAAGTCATGCCCGGTCAACTTTTGTATTGGGAAAGTCATGCCCGGTGAACTTTTGTACTGGGAAAGTCATGCCCGGTGAACTTTTGTATTGGGAAAGTCATGCCCGGTGAACTTTTGTATTGGGAAAGTCATGCCCGGTGAACTTTTGTATTGGGAAAGTCATGCCCGGTGAACTTTTGTATTGGGAAAGTCATGCCCGGTGATCTTTTGTACTGGGAAAGTCATGCCCGGTGAACTTTTGTATGGGAAAAGTCATGCCCGGTGATATTTTGTATTGGGAAAGTCATGCCCGGTGAACTTTTGTATTGGGAAAGTCATGCCCGGTGAACTTTTGTATTGGGAAAGTCATCCCCGGTGAACTTTTGTATTGGGAAAGTCATGCCCGGTGAACTTTTGTATTGGAAAAGTCATGCCCATCAACTTTTGTATTGGGAAAGTCATGCCCGGTCAACTTTTGTATTGGGAAAGTCATGCCCGGTCAACTTTTGTATTGGGAAAGTCATGCCCGGTGAACTTTTGTATTGGGAAAGTCATGCCCGTTCAACTTTTGTATTGGGAAAGTCATGCCCGGTCAACTTTTGTATTGGGAAAGTCATGCCCGGTGAACTTTTGTATGGGAAAAGTCATGCCCGGTGAACTTTTGTATTGGGAAAGTCATGCCCGGTGAACTTTTGTATTGGGAAAGTCATGCCCGGTGAACTTTTGTATTGGGAAAGTCATGCCCGGTGAACTTTTGTATTGGGAAAGTCATGCCCCGTGAACTTTTGTATTGGGAAAGTCATGCCCGGTGAACTTTTGTATTGGGAAAGTCATGCCCGGTGATCTTTTGTACTGGGAAAGTCATGCCCGGTGATCTTTTGTACTGGGAAAGTCATGCCCGGTCAACTTTTGTATTGGGAAAGTCATGCCCGGTGAACTTTTGTATTGGGAAAGTCATGCCCGGTGAACTTTTGTATTGGGAAAGTCATGCCCGGTGAACTTTTGTACTGGGAAAGGCATGCCCGGTGAACTTTTGTATTGGGAAAGTCATGCCCGGTGAACTTTTGTATTGGGAAAGTCATGCCCGGTGATCTTTTGTACTGGGAAAGTCAGGCCCGGTGAACTTTTGTATGGGAAAAGTCATGCCCGGTGATCTTTTGTACTGGGAAAGTCATGCCCGGTCAACTTTTGTATGGGAAAAGTCATGCCCGGTGAACTTTTGTATTGGGAAAGTCATGCCCGGTGAACTTTTGTATTGGGAAAGTCATGCCCGGTGAACTTTTTGTATTGGGAAAGTCATGCCCGGTGAACTTTTGTATTGGGAAAGTCATGCCCGGTCAACTTTTGTATTGGGAAAGTCATGCCCGGTGATCTTTTGTTTTGGGAAAGTCATGCCCGGTGAACTTTTGTACTGGGAAAGTCATGCCCGGTGAACTTTTGTACTGGGAAAGTCATGCCCGGTCAACTTTTGTATTGGGAAAGTCATGCCCGGTGATCTTTTGTACTGGGAAAGTCATGCCCGGTGAACTTTTGTACTGGGAAAGTCATGCCCGGTGAACTTTTGTATTGGGAAAGTCATGCCCGGTGAACTTTTGTATTGGGAAAGTCATGCCCGGTGAACTTTTGTATTGGGAAAGTCATGCCCGGTGATCTTTTGTACTGGGAAAGTCATGCCCGGTGAACTTTTGTATTGGGAAAGTCATGCCCGGTGAACTTTTGTATTGGGAAAGTCATGCCCGGTGAACTTTTGTATTGGGAAAGTCATGCCCGGTGAACTTTTGTATTGGGAAAGTCATGCCCGGTGAACTTTTGTATTGGGAAAGTCATGCCCGGTGATCTTTTGTACAGGGAAAGTCATGCACGGTGATCTTTTGTACTGGGAAAGTCATGCCCGGTGAACTTTTGTACTGGGAAAGTCATGCCCGGTGAACTTTTGTATTGGGAAAGTCATGCCCGGTCAACTTTTGTATTGGGAAAGTCATGCCCGGTGAACTTTTGTACTGGGAAAGTCATGCACGGTCAACTTTTGTATTGGGAAAGTCATGCCCGGTGAACTTTTGTATTGGGAAAGTCATGCCCGGTGATCTTTTGTACTGGGAAAGTCATGCCCGGTCAACTTTTGTATTGGGAAAGTCATGCCCGGTGAACTTTTGTACTGGGAAAGTCATGCCCGGTGAACTTTTGTATTGGGAAAGTCATGCCCGGTGAACTTTTGTATTGGGAAAGTCATGCCCGGTGAACTTTTGTATTGGGAAAGTCATGCCCGGTGAACTTTTGTATTGGGAAAGTCATGCCCGGTGATCTTTTGTACTGGGAAAGTCATGCCCGGTGAACTTTTGTATGGGAAAAGTCATGCCCGGTGATATTTTGTATTGGGAAAGTCATGCCCGGTGAACTTTTGTATTGGGAAAGTCATGCCCGGTGAACTTTTGTATTGGGAAAGTCATGCCCGGTGAACTTTTGTATTGGGAAAGTCATGCCCGGTGAACTTTTGTATTGGAAAAGTCATGCCCATCAACTTTTGTATTGGGAAAGTCATGCCCGGTCAACTTTTGTATTGGGAAAGTCATGCCCGGTCAACTTTTGTATTGGGAAAGTCATGCCCGGTGAACTTTTGTATTGGGAAAGTCATGCCCGTTCAACTTTTGTATTGGGAAAGTCATGCCCGGTCAACTTTTGTATTGGGAAAGTCATGCCCGGTGAACTTTTGTATGGGAAAAGTCATGCCCGGTGAACTTTTGTATTGGGAAAGTCATGCCCGGTGAACTTTTGTATTGGGAAAGTCATGCCCGGTGAACTTTTGTACTGGGAAAGTCATGCCCGGTGAACTTTTGTATTGGGAAAGTCATGCCCGGTGAACTTTTGTATTGGGAAAGTCATGCCCGGTGAACTTTTGTATTGGGAAAGTCATGCCCGGTGATCTTTTGTACTGGGAAAGTCATGCCCGGTGATCTTTTGTACTGGGAAAGTCATGCCCGGTCAACTTTTGTATTGGGAAAGTCATGCCCGGTGAACTTTTGTATTGGGAAAGTCATGCCCGGTGAACTTTTGTATTGGGAAAGTCATGCCCGGTGAACTTTTGTATTGGGAAAGTCATGCCCGGTGAACTTTTGTATTAGGAAAGTCATGCCCGGTGAACTTTTGTATTGGGAAAGTCATGCCCGGTCAACTTTTGTATTGGGAAAGTCATGCCCGGTGAACTTTTGTACTGGGAAAGTCATGCCCGGTCAACTTTTGTATTGGGAAAGTCATGCCCGGTGATCTTTTGTACTGGGAAAGTCATGCCCGGTGAACTTTTGTATGGGAAAAGTCATCTCCGGTGAACTTTTGTATTAGGAAATCATGCCCGGTCAACTTTTGTATTGTGAAAGTCATGCCCGGTGAACTTTTGTATTGGGAAAGTCATGCCCGGTGAACTTTTGTATTGGGAAAGTCATGCCCGGTGAACTTTTGTATTGGGAAAGTCATGCCCGGTGAACTTTTGTATTGGGAAAGTCATGCCCGGTGATCTTTTGTACTGGGAAAGTCATGCCCGGTGAACTTTTGTACTGGGAAAGTCATGCCCGGTGAACTTTTGTATTGGGAAAGTCATGCCCGGTGAACTTTTGTATTGGGAAAGTCATGCCCGGTCAACTTTTGTATTGGGAAAGTCATGCCCGGTCAACTTTTGTATTGGGAAAGTCATGCCCGGTGATCTTTTGTACTGGGAAAGTCATGCCCGGTGAACTTTTGTATGGGAAAAGTCATGCCCGGTGAACTTTTGTATTGGGAAAGTCATGCCCGGTGAACTTTTGTATTGGGAAAGTCATGCCCGGTGAACTTTTGTATTGGGAAAGTCATGCCCGGTGAACTTTTGTATTGGGAAAGTCATGCCCGGTGAACTTTTGTATTGGGAAAGTCATGCCCGGTGAACTTTTGTATTGGGAAAGTCATGCCCGGTGAACTTTTGTATTGGAAAAGTCATGCCCGGTCAACTTTTGTATTGGGAAAGTCATGCCCGGTCAACTTTTGTATTGGGAAAGTCATGCCCGGTGAACTTTTGTATTGGGAAAGTCATGCCCGGTGAACTTTTGTATTGGGAAAGTCATGCCCGGTCAACTTTTGTATTGGGAAAGTCATGCCCGGTCAACTTTTGTATTGGGAAAGTCATGCCCGGTCAACTTTTGTATTGGGAAAGTCATGCCCGGTCAACTTTTGTATTGGGAAAGTCATGCCCGGTCAACTTTTGTATTGGGAAAGTCATTCCCGGTGATCTTTTGTATTGGAAATTCATGCCCGGTGAACTTTTGTATTGGGAAAGTCATGCCCGGTGAACTTTTGTATTGGGAAAGTCATGCCCGGTCAACTTTTGTATTGGGAAAGTCATGCCCGGTCAACTTTTGTATTGGGAAAGTCATGCCCGGTCAACTTTTGTATTAGGAAAGTCATGCCCGGTGAACTTTTGTACTGGGAAAGTCATGCCCGGTGAACTTTTGTATTGGGAAAGTCATGCCCGGTGATCTTTTGTACTGGGAAAGTCATGCCCGGTGAACTTTTGTATGGGAAAAGTCATGCCCGGTGATCTTTTGTACTGGGAAAGTCATGCCCGGTCAACTTTTGTATTGGGAAAGTCATGCCCGGTGAACTTTTGTATTGGGAAAGTCATGCCCGGTGAACTTTTGTATTGGGAAAGTCATGCCCGATGAACTTTTGTATTGGGAAAGTCATGTCCGGTGAACTTTTGTATTGGGAAAGTCATGCCCGGTGAACTTTTGTATTGGGAAAGTCATGCCCGGTGAACTTTTGTACTGGGAAAGTCATGCCCGGTGAACTTTTGTATTGGGAAAGTCATGCCCGGTGAACTTTTGTATTGGGAAAGTCATGCCCGGTGAACTTTGGTATTGGGAAAGTCATGCCCGGTGAACTTTTGTATTGGGAAAGTCATGCCCGGTGAACTTTTATACTGGGAAAGTCATGCCCGGTGAACTTTTGTATTGGGAAAGTCATGCCCGGTGAACTTTTGTATTGGGAAAGTCATGCCCGGTGAACTTTTGTATTGGGAAAGTCATGCCCGGTGAACTTTTGTATTGGGAAAGTCATGCCCGGTCAACTTTTGTATTGGGAAAGTCATGCCCGGTGAACTTTTGTATTGGGAAAGTCATGCCCGGTGAACTTTTGTATTGGGAAAGTCATGCCCGGTGAACTGTTGTATTGGGAAAGTCATGCCCGGTGAACTTTTGTATTGGGAAAGTCATGCCCGGTGATCTTTTGTACTGGGAAAGTCATGCCCGGTGATCTTTTGTACTGGGAAAGTCATGCCCGGTCAACTTTTGTATTGGGAAAGTCATGCCCGGTGAACTTTTGTATTGGGAAAGTCATGCCCGGTGAACTTTTGTATTGGGAAAGTCATGCCCGGTGAACTTTTGTATTGGGAAAGTCATGCCCGGTGAACTTTTGTATTAGGAAAGTCATGCCCGGTGAACTTTTGTATTGGGAAAGTCATGCCCGGTCAACTTTTGTATTGGGAAAGTCATGCCCGGTGAACTTTTGTACTGGGAAAGTCATGCCCGGTCAACTTTTGTATTGGGAAAGTCATGCCCGGTGATCTTTTGTACTGGGAAAGTCATGCCCGGTGAACTTTTGTATGGGAAAAGTCATCTCCGGTGAACTTTTGTATTAGGAAATCATGCCCGGTCAACTTTTGTATTGTGAAAGTCATGCCCGGTGAACTTTTGTATTGGGAAAGTCATGCCCGGTGAACTTTTGTATTGGGAAAGTCATGCCCGGTGAACTTTTGTATTGGGAAAGTCATGCCCGGTGAACTTTTGTATTGGGAAAGTCATGCCCGGTGATCTTTTGTACTGGGAAAGTCATGCCCGGTGAACTTTTGTACTGGGAAAGTCATGCCCGGTGAACTTTTGTATTGGGAAAGTCATGCCCGGTGAACTTTTGTATTGGGAAAGTCATGCCCGGTCAACTTTTGTATTGGGAAAGTCATGCCCGGTCAACTTTTGTATTGGGAAAGTCATGCCCGGTGATCTTTTGTACTGGGAAAGTCATGCCCGGTGAACTTTTGTATGGGAAAAGTCATGCCCGGTGAACTTTTGTATTGGGAAAGTCATGCCCGGTGAACTTTTGTATTGGGAAAGTCATGCCCGGTGAACTTTTGTATTGGGAAAGTCATGCCCGGTGAACTTTTGTATTGGGAAAGTCATGCCCGGTGAACTTTTGTATTGGGAAAGTCATGCCCGGTGAACTTTTGTATTGGGAAAGTCATGCCCGGTGAACTTTTGTATTGGAAAAGTCATGCCCGGTCAACTTTTGTATTGGGAAAGTCATGCCCGGTCAACTTTTGTATTGGGAAAGTCATGCCCGGTGAACTTTTGTATTGGGAAAGTCATGCCCGGTGAACTTTTGTATTGGGAAAGTCATGCCCGGTCAACTTTTGTATTGGGAAAGTCATGCCCGGTGAACTTTTGTATTGGGAAAGTCATGCCCGGTCAACTTTTGTATTGGGAAAGTCATGCCCGGTCAACTTTTGTATTGGGAAAGTCATGCCCGGTCAACTTTTGTATTGGGAAAGTCATTCCCGGTGATCTTTTGTATTGGAAATTCATGCCCGGTGAACTTTTGTATTGGGAAAGTCATGCCCGGTGAACTTTTGTATTGGGAAAGTCATGCCCGGTCAACTTTTGTATTGGGAAAGTCATGCCCGGTCAACTTTTGTATTGGGAAAGTCATGCCCGGTCAACTTTTGTATTAGGAAAGTCATGCCCGGTGAACTTTTGTACTGGGAAAGTCATGCCCGGTGAACTTTTGTATTGGGAAAGTCATGCCCGGTGATCTTTTGTACTGGGAAAGTCATGCCCGGTGAACTTTTGTATGGGAAAAGTCATGCCCGGTGATCTTTTGTACTGGGAAAGTCATGCCCGGTCAACTTTTGTATTGGGAAAGTCATGCCCGGTGAACTTTTGTATTGGGAAAGTCATGCCCGGTGAACTTTTGTATTGGGAAAGTCATGCCCGATGAACTTTTGTATTGGGAAAGTCATGTCCGGTGAACTTTTGTATTGGGAAAGTCATGCCCGGTGAACTTTTGTATTGGGAAAGTCATGCCCGGTGAACTTTTGTACTGGGAAAGTCATGCCCGGTGAACTTTTGTATTGGGAAAGTCATGCCCGGTGAACTTTTGTATTGGGAAAGTCATGCCCGGTGAACTTTGGTATTGGGAAAGTCATGCCCGGTGAACTTTTGTATTGGGAAAGTCATGCCCGGTGAACTTTTATACTGGGAAAGTCATGCCCGGTGAACTTTTGTATTGGGAAAGTCATGCCCGGTGAACTTTTGTATTGGGAAAGTCATGCCCGGTGAACTTTTGTATTGGGAAAGTCATGCCCGGTGAACTTTTGTATTGGGAAAGTCATGCCCGGTCAACTTTTGTATTGGGAAAGTCATGCCCGGTGAACTTTTGTATTGGGAAAGTCATGCCCGGTGAACTTTTGTATTGGGAAAGTCATGCCCGGTGAACTGTTGTATTGGGAAAGTCATGCCCGGTGAACTTTTGTATTGGGAAAGTCATGCCCGGTGATCTTTTGTACTGGGAAAGTCATGCCCGGTGAACTTTTGTATGGGAAAAGTCATGCCCGGTGATCTTTTGTACTGGGAAAGTCATGCCCGGTGATATTTTGTACTGGGAAAGTCATGCCCGGTCAACTTTTGTATTGGGAAAGTCATGCCCGGTGATCTTTTGTACTGGGAAAGTCATGCCCGGTGAACTTTTGTACTGGGAAAGTCATGCCCGGTGAACTTTTGTATTGGGAAAGTCATGCCCGGTGAACTTTTGTACTGGGAAAGTCATGCCCGGTGAACTTTTGTATTGGGAAAGTCATGCCCGGTGAACTTTTGTATTGGGAAAGTCATGCCCGGTGAACTTTTGTATTGGGAAAGTCATGCTCGGTGAACTTTTGTATTGGGAAAGTCATGCCCGGTGAACTTTTGTATTGGGAAAGTCATGCCCGGTCAACTTTTGTATTGGGAAAGTCATGCCCGGTGAACTTTTGTATTGGGAAAGTCATGCCCGGTGAACTTTTGTATTGGGAAAGTCATGCCCGGTGATCTTTTGTACTGGGAAAGTCATGCCCGGTGAACTTTTGTATTGGGAAAGTCATGCCCGGTGAACTTTTGTATGGGAAAAGTCATGCCCGGTGAACTTTTGTATTGGGAAATCATGCCCGGTCAACTTTTGTATTGGGAAAGTCATTCCCGGTGATCTTTTGTATTGGAAAGTCATGCCCGGTGAACTTTTGTATTGGGAAAGTCATGCCCGGTGAACTTTTGTATTGGGAAAGTCATGCCCGGTCAACTTTTGTATTGGGAAAGTCATGCCCGGTCAACTTTTGTATTGGGAAAGTCATGCCCGGTCAACTTTTGTATTAGGAAAGTCATGCCCGGTGAACTTTTGTACTGGGAAAGTCATGCCCGGTGAACTTTTGTATTGGGAAAGTCATGCCCGGTGATCTTTTGTACTAGGAAAGTCATGCCCGGTGAACTTTTGTATGGGAAAAGTCATGCCCGGTGATCTTTTGTACTGGGAAAGTCATGCCCGGTCAACTTTTGTATTGGGAAAGTCATGCCCGGCGAACTTTTGTATTGGGAAAATCATGCCCGGTGATCTTTTGTACTGGGAAAGTCATGCCCGGTCAACTTTTGTATTGGGAAAGTCATGCCCGGTGAACTTTTGTACTGGGAAAGTCATGTCCGATGAACTTTTGTATTGGGAAAGTCATGCCCGGTGAACTTTTGTATTGGGAAAGTCATGCCCGGTGAACTTTTGTATTGGGAAAGTCATGCCTGGTGAACTTTTGTATTGGGAAAGTGATGCCCGGTGAACTTTTGTATTGGGAAAGTCATGCCCGGTGAACTTTTGTACTGGGAAAGTCATGCCCGGTGTACTTTTGTATTGGGAAAGTCATGCCCGGTGAACTTTTGTATTGGGAAAGTCATGCCCGGTGAACTTTGGTATTGGGAAAGTCATACCCGGTGAACTTTTGTATTGGGAAAGTCATGCCCGGTGAACTTTTGTACTGGGAAAGTCATGCCCGGTGAACTTTTGTATTGGGAAAGTCATGTCCGGTGAACTTTTGTATTGGGAAAGTCATGCCCGGTGAACTTTTGTATTGGGAAAGTCATGCCCGGTGAACTTTTGTATTGGGAAAGTCATGCCCGGTGAACTTTTGTATTGGGAAAGTCATACCCGGTGAACTTTTGTATTGGGAAAGTCATGCCCGGTGAACTTTTGTATTGGGAAAGTCATGCCCGGTGAACTTTTGTATTGGGAAAGTCATGCCCGGTGAACTTTTGTATTGGGAAAGTCATGCCCGGTGAACTTTTGTATTGGGAAAGTCATGCCCGGTGATCTTTTGTACTGGGAAAGTCATGCCCGGTGAACTTTTGTATGGGAAAAGTCATGCCCGGTGATCTTTTATACTGGGAAAGTCATGCCCGGTGATCTTTTGTACTGGGAAAGTCATGCCCGGTCAACTTTTGTATTGGGAAAGTCATGCCCGGTGATCTTTTGTACTGGGAAAGTCATGCCCGGTGAACTTTTGTACTGGGAAAGTCATGCCCGGTGAACTTTTGTATTGGGAAAGTCATGCCCGGTGAACTTTTGTACTGGGAAAGTCATGCCCGGTGAACTTTTGTATTGGGAAAGTCATGCCCGGTGAACTTTTGTATTGGAAAGTCATACCCGGTGAACTTTTGTATTGGGAAAGTCATGCCCGGTGAACTTTTGTATTGGGAAAGTCATGCCCGGTGAACTTTTGTATTGGGAAAGTCATGCCCGGTCAACTTTTGTATTGGGAAAGTCATGCCCGGTGAACTTTTGTATTGGGAAAGTCATGCCCGGTGAACTTTTGTATTGGGAAAGTCATGCCCGGTGATCTTTTGTACTGGGAAAGTCATGCCCGGTGAACTTTTGTATTGGGAAAGTCATGCCCGGTGAACTTTTGTATGGGAAAAGTCATGCCCGGTGAACTTTTGTATTGGGAAAGTCATGCCCGGTCAACTTTTGTATTGGGAAAGTCATGCCCGGTGAACTTTTGTATGGGAAAAGTCATGCCCGGTGAACTTTTGTATTGGGAAAGTCATGCCCGGTGATCTTTTGTATTGGGAAAGTCATGCCCGGTGAACTTTTGTATTGGGAAAGTCATGCCCGGTGAACTTTTGTATTGGGAAAGTCATGCCCGGTGAACTTTTGTATTGGGAAAGTCATGCCCGGTGATCTTTTGTACTGGGAAAGTCATGCCCGGTCAACTTTTGTATTGGGAAAGTCATGCCCGGTGAACTTTTGTATGGGAAAAGTCATGCCCGGTCAACTTTTGTATTGGGAAAGTCATGCCCGGTCAACTTTTGTATTGGGAAAGTCATGCCCGGTGAACTTTTGTATGGGAAAAGTCATGCCCGGTGAACTTTTGTATTGGGAAAGTCATGCCCGGTGATCTTTTGTATTGGGAAAGTCATGCCCGGTGAACTTTTGTATTGGGAAAGTCATGCCCGGTGAACTTTTGTATGGGAAAAGTCATGCCCGGTGAACTTTTGTATTGGGAAAGTCATGCCCGGTGAACTTTTGTACTGGGAAAGTCATGCCCGGTGATCTTTTGTATTGGGAAAGTCATGCCCGGTGAACTTTTGTATTGGGAAAGTCATGCCCGGTGAACTTTTATATTGGGAAAGTCATGCCCGGTGAACTTTTGTATTGGGAAAGTCATGCCCGGTGAACTTTTGTATTGGGAAAGTCATGCCCGGTGAACTTTTGTATTGGGAAAGTCATGCCCGGTGATCTTTTGTACTGGGAAAGTCATGCCCGGTGAACTTTTGTATGGGAAAAGTCATGCCCGGTGATCTTTTGTACTGGGAAAGTCATGCCCGGTGATCTTTTGTACTGGGAAAGTCATGCCCGGTCAACTTTTGTATTGGGAAAGTCATGCCCGGTGATCTTTTGTATTGGGAAAGTCATGCCCGGTGAACTTTTGTACTGGGAAAGTCATGCCCGGTGAACTTTTGTATTGGGAAAGTCATGCCCGGTGAACTTTTTCACTGGGAAAGTCATGCCCGGTGAACTTTTGTATTGGGAAAGTCATGCCCGGTGAACTTTTGTATTGGGAAAGTCATGCCCGGTGAACTTTTGTATTGGGAAAGTCATGCCCGGTGAACTTTTGTATTGGGAAAGTCATGCCCGGTGATCTTTTGTACTGGGAAAGTCATGCCCGGTCAACTTTTATATTGGGAAAGTCATGCCCGGTGAACTTTTGTATGGGAAAAGTCATGCCCGGTCAACTTTTGTATTGGGAAAGTCATGCCCGGTCAACTTTTGTATTGGGAAAGTCATGCCCGGTGAACTTTTGTATGGGAAAAGTCATGCCCGGTGAACTTTTGTATTGGGAAAGTCATGCCCGGTGATCTTTTGTATTGGGAAAGTCATGCCCGGTGAACTTTTGTATTGGGAAAGTCATGCCCGGTGAACTTTTGTATGGGAAAAGTTATGCCCGGTGAACTTTTGTATTGGGAAAGTCATGCCCGGTGAACTTTTGTACTGGGAAAGTCATGCCCGGTGAACTTTTGTATTGGGAAAGTCATGCCCGGTGAACTTTTGTATTGGGAAAGTCATGCCCGGTGAACTTTTGTACTGGGAAAGTCATGCCCGGTGAACTTTTGTATTGGGAAAGTCATTCCCGGTGATCTTTTGTACTGGGAAAGTCATGCCCGGTCAACTTTTGTATTAGGAAAGTCATGCCCGGTGAACTTTTGTATGGGAAAAGTCATGCCCGGTGATCTTTTGTACTGGGAAAGTCATGCCCGGTGAACTTTTGTATTGGGAAAGTCATGCCCGGTGATCTTTGGTATTGGGAAAGTCATGCCCGGTGATCTTTTGTACTGGGAAAGTCATGCCCGGTCAACTTTTGTATTAGGAAAGTCATGCCCGGTGAACTTTTGTATGGGAAAAGTCATGCCCGGTGATCTTTTGTACTGGGAAAGTCATGCCCGGTGAACTTTTGTATTGGGAAAGTCATGCCCGGTCAACTTTTGTATTAGGAAAGTCATGCCCGGTGAACTTTTGTACTGGGAAAGTCATGCCCGGTGAACTTTTGTATTGGGAAAGTCATGCGCGGTGAACTTTTGTATGGGAAAAGTCATGCCCGGTGAACTTTTGTATTGGGAAAGTCATGCCCGGTGAACTTTTGTATTGGGAAAGTCATGCCCGGTGAACTTTTGTATTGGGAAAGTCATGCCCGGTGAACTTTTGTACTGGGAAAGTCATGCCCGGTGAACTTTTGTACTGTGAAAGTCATGCCCGGTCAACTTTTGTATTGGGAAAGTCATGCTCGGTGATCTTTGGTATTGGGAAAGTCATGCCCGGTGATCTTTTGTACTGGGAAAGTCATGCCCGGTCAACTTTTGTATTAGGAAAGTCATGCCCGGTGAACTTTTGTATGGGAAAAGTCATGCCCGGTGATCTTTTGTACTGGGAAAGTCATGCCCGGTGAACTTTTGTATTGGGAAAGTCATGCCCGGTCAACTTTTGTATTAGGAAAGTCATGCCCGGTGAACTTTTGTACTGGGAAAGTCATGCCCGGTCAACTTTTGTATTGGGAAAGTCATGCCCGGTGAACTTTTGTATGGGAAAAGTCATGCCCGGTGAACTTTTGTATTGGGAAAGTCATGCCCGGTGATCTTTTGTACTGGGAAAGTCATGCCCGGTCAACTTTTGTATGGGAAAGTCATGCCCGGTGATCTTTTGTATTGGGAAAGTCATGCCCGGTGAACTTTTGTATTGGGAAAGTCATGCCCGGTGAACTTTTGTATTGGGAAAGTCATGCCCGGTGAAGTTTTGTATGGGAAAAGTCATGCCCGGTGAACTTTTGTATGGGAAAAGTCATGCCCGGTGAACTTTTGTATTGGGAAAGTCATGCCCGGTGAACTTTTGTATGGGAAAAGTCATGCCCGGTGAACTTTTGTATTGGGAAAGTCATGCCCGGTGAACTTTTGTATTGGGAAAGTCATGCCCGGTGAACTTTTGTATTGGGAAAGTCATGCCCGGTGAACTTTTGTATTGGGAAAGTCATGCCCGGTGAACATTTGTACTGGGAAAGTCATGCCCGGTCAACTTTTGTATTGGGAAAGTCATGCCCGGTGATCTTTTGTACTGGGAAAGTCATGCCCGGTGAACTTTTGTATTGGGAAAGTCATGCCCGGTGAACTTTTGTATGGGAAAAGTCATGCCCGGTGAACTTTTGTATTGGGAAAGTCATGCCCGGTGATCTTTTGTATTGGGAAAGTCATGCCCGGTGAACTTTTGTATTGGGAAAGTCATGCCCGGTGAACTTTTGTATGGGAAAGTCATGCCCGGTGAACTTTTGTATTGGGAAAGTCATGCCCGGTGATCTTTTGTACTGAGAAAGTCATGCCCGGTGAACTTTTGTATTGGGAAAGTCATGCCCGGTGAACTTTTGTATGGGAAAAGTCATGCCCGGTGAACCTTTGTATTGGGAAAGTCATGCCCGGTGAACTTTTGTATTGGGAAAGTCATGCCCGGTGAACTTTTGTATTGGGAAAGTCATGCCCGGTGAACTTTTGTATTGGGAAAGTCATGCCCGGTGAACTTTTGTATTGGGAAAGTCATGCCGGTGATCTTTTGTACTGGGAAAGTCATGCCCGGTGAACTTTTGTATTGGGAAAGTCATGCCCGGTGATCTTTTGTACTGGGAAAGTCATGCCCGGTGAACTTTTTATTGGGAAAGTCATGCCCGGTGAACTTTTGTATTGGGAAAGTCATGCCCGGTGAACATTTGTACTGGGAAAGTTATGCCCGGTGAACTTTTGTACTGGGAAAGTCATGCCCGGTGAACTTTTGTACTGTGAAAGTCATGCCCGGTGAACTTTTGTATTGGGAAAGTCATGCCCGGTGAACTTTTGTATTGGGAAAGTCATGCCCGGTGAACTTTTGTATTGGGAAAGTCATGCCCGGTGAACTTTTGTACTGGGAAAGTCATGCCCGGTGAACTTTTCTACTGTGAAAGTCATGCCCGGTCAACTTTTGTATTGGGAAAGTCATGCCCGGTGATCTTTGGTATTGGGAAAGTCATGCCCTGTGATCTTTTGTACTGGGAAAGTCATGCCCGGTCAACTTTTGTATTAGGAAAGTCATGCCCGGCGAACTTTTGTATGGGAAAAGTCATGCCCGGTGATCTTTTGTACTGGGAAAGTCATGCCCGGTGAACTTTTGTATTGGGAAAGTCATGCCCGGTCAACTTTTGTATTAGGAAAGTCATGCCCGGTGAACTTTTGTACTGGGAAAGTCATGCCCGGTCAACTTTTGTATTGGGAAAGTCATGCCCGGTGAACTTTTGTATGGGAAAAGTCATGCCCGGTGAACTTTTGTATTGGGAAAGTCATGCCCGGTGATCTTTTGTACTGGGAAAGTCATGCCCGGTCAACTTTTGTATTAATAAAGTCATGCCCGGTGAACTTTTGTATGGGAAAAGTCATGCCCGGTGATCTTTTGTAATGGGAAAGTCATGCCCGGTGACTTTTTGTATTGGGAAAGTCATGCCCGGTGAACTTTTGTATGGGAAAAGTCATGCCCGGTGAACTTTTGTATGGGAAAAGTCATGCCCGGTGAACTTTTGTATTGGGAAAGTCATGCCCGGTGAACTTTTGTATTGGGAAAGTCATGCCCGGTGAACTTTTGTATTGGGAAAGTCATGCCCGGTCAACTTTTGTATTGGGAAAGTCATGCCCGGTGAACTTTTGTATTGGGAAAGTCATGCCCGGTGATCTTTTGTACTGGGAAAGTCATGCCCGGTGAACTTTTGTATTGGGAAAGTCATGCCCGGTCAACTTTTGTATTGGGAAAGTCATGCCCGGTCAACTTTTGTACTGGGAAAGTCATGCCCGGTGAACTTTTGTATTGGGAAAGTCATGCCCGGTGAACTTTTGTATTGGGAAAGTCATGCCCGGTCAACTTTTGTATTGGGAAAGTCATGCCCGGTGATCTTTTGTACTGGGAAAGTCATGCCCGGTGAACTTTTGTATTGGGAAAGTCATGCCCGGTGAACTTTTGTATTGGGAAAGTCATGCCCGGTGAACTTTTGTATTGGGAAAGTCATGCCCGGTGAACTTTTGTATGGGAAAAGTCATGCCCGGTGAACTTTTGTATTGGGAAAGTCATGCCCGGTCAACTTTTGTATTGGGAAAGTCATGCCCGGTGATCTTTTGTACTGGGAAAGTCATGCCCGGTCAACTTTTGTATTGGGAAAGTCATGCCCGGTGAACTTTTGTATTGGGAAAGTCATGCCCGGTGAACTTTTGTATTGGGAAAGTCATGCCCGGTAAACTTTTGTATTGGGAAAGTCATGCCCGGTGAACTTTTGTATTGGGAAAGTCATGCCCGGTGAACTTTTGTACTGGGAAAGTCATGCCTGGTGAACTTTTGTACTGTGAAAGTCATGCCCGGTCAACTTTTGTATTGGGAAAGTCATGCCCGGTGATCTTTGGTACTGGGAAAGTCATGCCCGGTCAACTTTTGTATTGGGAAAGTCATGCCCGGTGAACTTTTGTATTGGGAAAGTCATGCCCGGTGAACTTTTGTATGGGAAAAGTCATGCCCGGTGAACTTTTGTATTGGGAAAGTCATGCCCGGTGATCTTTTGTATTGGGAAAGTCATGCCCGGTGAACTTTTGTATTGGGAAAGTCATGCCCGGTGAACTTTTGTATTGGGAAAGTCATGCCCGGTGAACTTTTGTATTAGGAAAGTCATGCCCGGTGAACTTTTGTATGGGAAAAGTCATGCCCGGTAAACTTTTGTATGGGAAAAGTCATGCCCGGTGAACTTTTGTATTGGGAAAGTCATGCCCGGTGATCTTTTGTACTGGGAAAGTCATGCCCGGTGAACTTTTGTATTGGGAAAGTCATGCCCGGTCAACTTTTGTATTGGGAAAGTCATGCCCGGTGAACTTTTGTATTGGGAAAGTCATGCCCGGTGAACTTTTGTACTGGGAAAGTCATGCCCGGTGATCTTTTGTACTGGGAAAGTCATGCCCGGTGAACTTTTGCATTGGGAAAGTCATGCCCGGTGAACTTTTGTATGGGAAAAGTCATGCCCGGTGAACTTTTGTATGGGAAAAGTCATGCCCGGTGAACTTTTGTATTGGGAAAGTCATGCCCGGTGATCTTTTGTACTGGGAAAATCATGCCCGGTGAACTTTTGTATTGGGAAAGTCATGCCCGGTCAACTTTTGTATTGGGAAAGTCATGCCCGGTGAACTTTTGTATTGGGAAAGTCATGCCCGGTGAACTTTTGTACTGGGAAAGTCATGCCCGGTGAACTTTTGTATTGGGAAAGTCATGCCCGGTGAACTTTTGTATTGGGAAAGTCATGCCCGGTGAACTTTTGTATTGGGAAAGTCATGCCCGGTGAACTTTTGTATTGGGAAAGTCATGCCCGGTGAACTTTTGTATTGGGAAAGTCATGCCCGGTGAACTTTTGTACTGGGAAAGTCATGCCCGGTGAACTTTTGTATTGGGAAAGTCATGCCCGGTGAACTTTTGTATTGGGAAAGTCATGCCCGGTGAACTTTTGTATTGGGAAAGTCATGCCCGGTGAACTTTTGTACTGAAAAGTCATGCCCGGTGAACTTTTGTACTGGGAAAGTCATGCCCGGTCAACTTTTGTATTGGGAAAGTCATGCCCGGTGATCTTTTGTACTGGGAAAGTCATGCCCGGTGAACTTTTGTACTGGGAAAGTCATGCCCGGTGAACTTTTGTATTGGGAAAGTCATGCCCGGTGAACTTTTGTATTGGGAAAGTCATGCCCGGTGAACTTTTGTATTGGGAAAGTCATGCCCGGTGAACTTTTGTATTGGGAAAGTCATGCCCGGTGAACTTTTGTATTGGGAAAGTCATGCCCGGTGAACTTTTGTATTGGGAAAGTCATGCCCGGTGAACTTTTGTATTGGGAAACTCATGCCCGGTGAACTTTTGTATTGGGAAAGTCATGCCCGGTGAACTTTTGTACTGGGAAAGTTATGCCCGGTGAACTTTTGTATTGGGAAAGTCATGCCCGGTGAACTTTTGTATTGGGAAAGTCATGCCCGGTGAACTTTTGTATTGGGAAAGTCATGCCCGGTGAACTTTTGTATTGGGAAAGTCATGCCCGGTGAACTTTTGTATTGGGAAAGTCATGCCCGGTGAACTTTTGTATTGGGAAAGTCATGCCCGGTCAACTTTTGTATTGGGAAAGTCATGCCCGGTGAACTTTTGTACTGGGAAAGTCATGCCCGGTGAACTTTTGTATTGGGAAAGTCATGTCCGGTGAACTTTTGTATGGGAAAAGTCATGCCCGGTGAACTTTTGTATGGGAAAAGTCATGCCCGGTGAACTTTTGTATGGGAAAAGTCATGCCCGGTGAACTTTTGTATTGGAAAAGTCATGCCCGTCAACTTTTGTATTGGGAAAGTCATGCCCGGTGATCTTTTGTACTGGGAAAGTCATGCCCGGTGAACTTTTGTATTGGGAAAGTCATGCCCGGTGAACTTTTGTATTGGGAAAGTCATGCCCGGTGAACATTTGTACTGGGAAAGTCATGCCCGGTCAACTTTTGTATTGGGAAAGTCATGCCCGGTGATCTTTTGTACTGGGAAAGTCATGCCCGGTGAACTTTTGTATTGGGAAAGTCATGCCCGGTGAACTTTTGTATTGGGAAAGTCATGCCCGGTGATCTTTTGTACTGGGAAAGTCATGCCCGGTGAACTTTTGTATGGGAAAAGTCATGCCGGTGAACTTTTGTATTGGGAAAGTCATGCCCGGTGAACTTTTGTATTGGGAAAGTCATGTCCGGTGAACTTTTGTATTGGGAAAGTCATGCCCGGTGAACTTTTGTATTGGGAAAGTCATGCCCGGTGAACTTTTGTATTGGGAAAGTCATACCCGGTGAACTTTTGTATTGGGAAATTCATGCCCGGTGAACTTTTGTATTGGGAAAGTCATGCCCGGTGATCTTTTGTATTGGGAAAGTCATGCCCGGTGATCTTTTGTACTGGGAAAGTCATGCCCGGTGATCTTTTGTACTGGGAAAGTCATGCCCGGTGAACTTTTGTATGGGAAAAGTCATGCCCGGTGAACTTTTGTATGGGAAAAGTCATGCCCGGTGAACTTTTGTATGGGAAAAGTCATGCCCGGTGAACTTTTGTATTGGGAAGATCATGCCCGGTGAACTTTTGTATTGGGAAAGTCATGCCCGGTCAACTTTTGTATTGGGAAAGTCATGCCCGGTGAACTTTTGTATTGGGAAAGTCATGCCCGGTGATCTTTTGTACTGGGAAAGTCATGCCCGGTGAACTTTTGTATTGGGAAAGTCATGCCCGCTGAACTTTTGTATTGGGAAGGTCATGCCCGGTGAACTTTTGTATTGGGAAAGTCATGCCCGGTCAACTTTTGTATTGGGAAAGTCATGCCCGGTGAACTTTTGTATTGGGAAAGTCATGCCCGGTGAACTTTTGTATTGGGAAAGTCATGCCCGGTGATCTTTTGTACTGGGAAAGTCATGCCCGGTGAACTTTTGTATGGGAAAAGTCATGCCCGGTGAACTTTTGTATGGGAAAAGTCATGCCCGGTGAACTTTTGTATGGGAAAAGTCATGCCCGTTGAACTTTTGTATTGGGAAGGTCATGCCCGGTGAACTTTTGTATTGGGAAAGTCATGCCTGGTCAAATTTTGTATTGGGAAAGTCATGCCCGTTGAACTTTTGTATTGGGAAAGTCATGCCCGGTGATCTTTTGTACTGGGAAAGTCATGCCCGGTGAACTTTTGTATGGGAAAAGTCATGCCCGGTGATCTTTTGTACTGGGAAAGTCATGCCCGGTGATCTTTTGTACTGGGAAAGTCATGCCCGGTCAACTTTTGTATTGGGAAAATCATGCCCGGTGATCTTTTGTACTGGGAAAGTCATGCCCGGTGAAATTTGTACTGGGAAAGTCATGCCCGGTGAACGTTTGTATTGGGAAAGTCATGCCCGGTGAACTTTTGTATTGGGAAAGTCATGCCCGGTGAACTTTTGTATTGGGAAAGTCATGCCCGGTGATCTTTTGTACTGGGAAAGTCATGCCCGGTGAACTTTTGTATTGGGAAAGTCATGCCCGGTCAACTTTTGTATTGGGAAAGTCATGCCCGGTGAACTTTTGTATTGGGAAAGTCATGCCCGGTGAACTTTTGTATTGGGAAAGTCATGCCCGGTGATCTTTTGTTCTGGGAAAGTCATGCCCGGTGAACTTTTGTATGGGAAAAGTCATGCCCGGTGAACTTTTGTATTGGGAAAGTCATGCCCGGTGAACTTTTGTATTGGGAAAGTCAAGCCCGGTCAACTTTTGTATTGGGAAAGTCATTCCCGGTGAACTTTTGTATTGGGAATGTCATGCCCGGTGATCTTTTGTACTGGGAAAGTCATGCCCGGTGAACTTTTGTATGGGAAAAGTCATGCCCGGTGATCTTTTGTACTGTGAAAGTCATGCCCGGTGATCTTTTGTACTGGGAAAGTCATGCCCGGTCAACTTTTGTATTGGGAAAGTCATGCCCGGTGATCTTTTGTACTGGGAAAGTCATGCCCGGTGAACTTTTGTACTGGGAAAGTCATGCCCGGTAAACTTTTGTATTGGGAAAGTCATGCCCGGTGAACTTTTGTATTGGGAAAGTCATGCCCGGTGAACTTTTGTATTGGGAAAGTCATGCCCGGTGATCTTTTGTACTGGGAAAGTCATGCCCGGTGAACTTTTGTATTGGAAAAGTCATGCCCGGTGAACTTTTGTATGGGAAAAGTCATGCCCGGTGAACTTTTGTATTGGGAAAGTCATGCCCGGTGAACTTTTGTATTGGGAAAGTCATGCCCGGTGAACTTTTGTATTGGGAAAGTCATGCCCGGTGAACTTTTGTATTGGTAAAGTCATGCCCGGTGAACTTTTGTACTGGGAAAGTCATGCCCGGTCAACTTTTGTACTGGGAAAGTCATGCCCGGTGAACTTTTGTATTGGGAAAGTCATGCCCGGTGAACTTTTGTATTGGAAAAGTCATGCCCGGTGAACTTTTGTATTGGGAAAGTCATGTCCGGTGAACTTTTGTACTGGGAAAGTCATGCCCGGTGAACTTTTGTATTGGGAAAGTCATGCCCGGTGAACTTTTGTACTGGGAAAGTCATGCCCGGTGAACTTTTGTATTGGGAAAGTCATGCCCGGTGAACTTTTGTATGGGAAAAGTCATGCCCGGTGATCTTTTGTACTGGGAAAGTCATGCCCGGTCAACTTTTGTATGGGAAAAGTCATGCCCGGTGAACTTTTGTATTGGGAAAGTCATGCCCGGTGATCTTTTGTATGGGAAAAGTCATGCCCGGTGAACTTTTGTATGGGAAAAGTCATGCCCGGTGAACTTTTGTATTGGGAAACTCATGCCCGGTCAACTTTTGTATTGGGAAAGTCATGCCCGGTGATCTTTTGTACTGGGAAAGTCATGCCCGGTGAACTTTTGTATGGGAAAAGTCATGCCCGGTGATCTTTTGTACTGGGAAAGTCATGCCCGGTCAACTTTTGTATTGGGAAAGTCATGCCCGGTGATCTTTTGTATTGGGAAAGTCATGCCCGGTGATCTTTTGTACTGGGAAGGTCATGCCCGGTGAACTTTTGTATTGGGAAAGTCATGCCCGGTGAACTTTTGTATTGGGAAAGTCATGCCCGGTGAACTTTTGTACTGGGAATGTCATGCCCGGTGAACTTTTGTACTGGGAAAGTCATGCCCGGTCAACTTTTGTATTGGGAAAGTCATGCCCGGTGAACTTTTGTATTGGGAAAATCATGCCCGGTGAACTTTTGTATGGGAAAAGTCATGCCCGGTGAACTTTTGTATTGGGAAAGTCATGCCCGGTGAACTTTTGTATGGGAAAAGTCATGCCCGGTGAACTTTTGTATTGGGAAAGTCATGCCCGGTGATCTTTTGTACTGGGAAAGTCATGCCCGGTGAACTTTTGTATTGGGAAAGTCATGCCCGGTCAACTTTTGTATGGGAAAAGTCATGCCCGGTCAACTTTTGTATGGGAAAGTCATGCCCGGTGAACTTTTGTATTGGGAAAGTCATGCTCGGTGAACTTTTGTACTGGGAAAGTCATGCCCGGTGAACTTTTGTATTGGGAAAGTCATGCCCGGTGAACTTTTGTATGGGAAAAGTCATGCCCGGTGAACTTTTGTATTGGGAAAGTCATGCCCGGTGATCTTTTGTACTGGGAAAGTCATGCCCGGTGAACTTTTGTATTGGGAAAGTCATGCCCGGTGAACTTTTGTATTGGGAAAATCATGCCCGTTCAACTTTTGTATTGGGAAAGTCATGCCCGGTGAACTTTTGTATTGGGAAAGTCATGCCCGGTGAACTTTTGTATGGGAAAAGTCATGACCGGTGAACTTTTGTATTGGGAAAGTCATGCCCGGTGAACTTTTGTATTGGGAAAGTCATGCCCGGTCAACTTTTGTATTGGGAAAGTCATGCCCGGTGATCTTTTGTACTGGGAAAGTCATGCCCGATGAACTTTTGTATGGGAAAAGTCATGCCCGGTGAACTTTTGTATTGGGAAAGTCATGCCCGGTGAACTTTTGTATGGGAAAATTCATGCCCGGTGATCTTTTGTACTGGGAAAGTCATGCCCGGTCAACTTTTGTATTGGGAAAGTCATGCCCGGTGAACTTTTGTATGGGAAAATTCATGCCCGGTGAACTTTTGTATGGGAAAAGTCATGCCCGGTGAACTTTTGTATTGGGAAAGTCATGCCCGGTGATCTTTTGTACTGGGAAAAGTCATGCCCGGTGAACTTTTGTATGGGAAAAGTCATGCCCGGTGAACTTTTGTATTGGGAAAGTCATGCCCGGTGAACTTTTGTATGGGAAAAGTCATGCCCGGTGAACTTTTGTATGGGAAAAGTCATGCCCGGTGATCTTTTGTACTGGGAAAGTCATGCCCGGTCAACTTTTGTATTGGGAAAGTCATGCCCGGTGATCTTTTGTACTGGGAAAGTCATGCCCGGTGAACTTTTGTACTGGGAAAGTCATGCCCGGTGAACTTTTGTATTGGGAAAGTCATGCCCGGTGAACTTTTGTATTGGGAAAGTCATGCCCGGTGAACTTTTGTATTGGGAAAGTCATGCCCGGTGATCTTTTGTACTGGGAAAGTCATGCCCGGTCAACTTTTGTATTGGGAAAGTCATGCCCGGTGAACTTTTGTACGGGAAAAGTCATGCCCGGTCAACTTTTGTATTGGGAAAGTCATGCCCGGTCAACTTTTGTATGGGAAAAGTCATGCCCGATGAACTTTTGTATTGGGAAAGTCATGCCCGGTGAAATTTTGTATTGGGAAAGTCATGCCCGGTCAACTTTTATATTGGGAAAGTCATGCCCGGGGAACTTTTGTACTGGGAAAGTCATGCCCGGTGAACTTTTGTACTGGGAAAGTCATTCCCGGTGAACTTTTGTATTGGGAAAGTCATGCCCGGTGAACTTTTGTATTGGGAAAGTCATGCCCGGTGAACTTTTGTATTGGGAAAGTCATGCCCGGTCAACTTTTGTATGGGAAAAGTCATGCCCGGTGATCTTTTGTATTGGTAAAGTCATGCCCGGTCAACTTTTGTATGGGAAAAGTCATGCCCGGTGAACTTTTGTACTGGGAAAGTCATGCCCGGTGAACTTTTGTATGGGAAAAGTCATGCCCGGTGAACTTTTGTATTGGGAAAGTCATGCCCGGTGAACTTTTGTATTGGGAAAGTCATGCCCGGTGAACTTTTGTACTGGGAAAGTCATGCCCGGTGAACTTTTGTATTGGGAAAGTCATGCCCGGTGAACATTTGTATGGGAAAAGTCATGCCCGGTGAACTTTTGTATTGGGAAAGTCATGCCCGGTGAACATTTGTATGGGAAAAGTCATGCCCGGTGAACTTTTGTATGGGAAAAGTCATGCCCGGTGAACTTTTGTATTGGGAAAGTCATGCCCGGTGAACTTTTGTATTGGGAAAGTCATGCCCGGTGATCTTTTGTACTGGGAAAGTCATGCCCGGTCAACTTTTGTATTGGGAAAGTCATGCCCGGTGAACTTTTGTATGGGAAAAGTCATGCCCGGTCAACTTTTGTATTGGGAAAGTCATGCCCGGTGATCCTTTGTACTGGGAAAGTCATGCCCGGTGAACTTTTGTACTGGGAAAGTCATGACCGGTCAACTTTTGTATTAGGAAAGTCATGCCCGGTCAACTTTTGTATGGGAAAAGTCATGCCCGGTGATCTTTTGTACTGGGAAAGTCATGCCCGGTGAACTTTTGTATTGGGAAAGTCATGCCCGGTGAACTTTTGTATTGGGAAAGTCATGACCGGTCAACTTTTGTATTAGGAAAGTCATGCCCGGTCAACTTTTGTATGGGAAAAGTCATGCCCGGTGATCTTTTGTACTGGGAAAGTCATGCCCGGTGAACTTTTGTATTGGGAAAGTCATGCCTGGTGAACTTTTGTATTGGGAAAGTCATGCCCGGTGAACTTTTGTACTGGGAAAGTCATGCCCGGTGAACTTTTGTACTGGGAAAGTCATGCCCGGTGAACTTTTGTATGGGAAAAGTCATGCCCGGTGATCTTTTGTACTGGGAAAGTCATGACCGGTCAACTTTTGTATTAGGAAAGTCATGCCCGGTCAACTTTTGTATGGGAAAAGTCATGCCCGGTGATCTTTTGTACTGGGAAAGTCATGCCCGGTGAACTTTTGTATTGGGAAAGTCATGCCCGGTGAACTTTTGTATTGGGAAAGTCATGCCCGGTGAACTTTTGTACTGGGAAAGTCATGCCCGGTGAACTTTTGTATTGGGAAAGTCATGCCCGGTGAACTTTTGTATGGGAAAAGTCATGCCCGGTGATCTTTTGTACTGGGAAAGTCATGCCCGGTGAACTTTTTTATGGGAAAAGTCATGCCCGGTGAACTTTTGTATTGGGAAAGTCATGCCCGGTGATCTTTTGTATGGGAAAAGTCATGCCCGGTGAACTTTTGTATGGGAAAAGTCATGCCCGGTGAACTTTTGTATTGGGAAACTCATGCCCGGTCAACTTTTGTATTGGGAAAGTCATGCCCGGTGATCTTTTGTACTGGGAAAGTCATGCCCGGTGAACTTTTGTATGGGAAAAGTCATGCCCGGTGATCTTTTGTACTGGGAAAGTCATGCCCGGTCAACTTTTGTATTGGGAAAGTCATGCCCGGTGATCTTTTGTATTGGGAAAGTCATGCCCGGTGATCTTTTGTACTGGGAAAGTCATGCCCGGTGAACTTTTGTATTGGGAAAGTCATGCCCGGTGAACTTTTGTATTGGGAAAGTCATGCCCGGTGAACTTTTGTACTGGGAATGTCATGCCCGGTGAACTTTTGTACTGGGAAAGTCATGCCCGGTCAACTTTTGTATTGGGAAAGTCATGCCCGGTGAACTTTTGTATTGGGAAAGTCATGCCCGGTGAACTTTTGTATGGGAAAAGTCATGCCCGGTGAACTTTTGTATTGGGAAAGTCATGCCCGGTGAACTTTTGTATGGGAAAAGTCATGCCCGGTGAACTTTTGTATTGGGAAAGTCATGCCCGGTGATCTTTTGTACTGGGAAAGTCATGCCCGGTGAACTTTTGTATTGGGAAAGTCATGCCCGGTCAACTTTTGTATGGGAAAAGTCATGCCCGGTCAACTTTTGTATGGGAAAGTCATGCCCGGTGAACTTTTGTATTGGGAAAGTCATGCCCGGTGAACTTTTGTACTGGGAAAGTCATGCCCGGTGAACTTTTGTATTGGGAAAGTCATGCCCGGTGAACTTTTGTATGGGAAAAGTCATGCCCGGTGAACTTTTGTATTGGGAAAGTCATGCCCGGTGATCTTTTGTACTGGGAAAGTCATGCCCGGTGAACTTTTGTATTGGGAAAGTCATGCCCGGTCAACTTTTGTATTGGGAAAATCATGCCCGTTCAACTTTTGTGGGAAAGTCATGCCCGGTGAACTTTTGTATTGGGAAAGTCATGCCCGGTGAACTTTTGTATGGGAAAAGTCATGCCCGGTGAACTTTTGTATTGGGAAAGTCATGCCCGGTGAACTTTTGTATTGGGAAAGTCATGCCCGGTCAACTTTTGTATTGGGAAAGTCATGCCCGGTGATCTTTTGTACTGGGAAAGTCATGCCCGATGAACTTTTGTATGGGAAAAGTCATGCCCGGTGAACTTTTGTATTGGGAAAGTCATGCCCGGTGAACTTTTGTATGGGAAAAGTCATGCCCGGTGATCTTTTGTACTGGGAAAGTCATGCCCGGTGAACTTTTGTATTGGGAAAGTCATGCCCGGTCAACTTTTGTATTGGGAAAGTCATGCCCGGTGAACTTTTGTATGGGAAAAGTCATGCCCGGTGAACTTTTGTATGGGAAAAGTCATGCCCGGTGAACTTTTGTATTGGGAAAGTCATGCCCGGTGATCTTTTGTACTGGGAAAGTCATGCCCGGTGAACATTTGTATGGGAAAAGTCATGCCCGGTGATCTTTTGTACTGGGAAAGTCATGCCCGGTCAACTTTTGTATTGGGAAAGTCATGCCCGGTGATCTTTTGTACTGGGAAAGTCATGCCCGGTGAACTTTAGTACTGGGAAAGTCATGCCCGGTGAACTTTTGTATTGGGAAAGTCATGCCCGGTGAACTTTTGTATTGGGAAAGTCATGCCCGGTGAACTTTTGTATTGGGAAAGTCATGCCCGGTGATCTTTTGTACTGGGAAAGTCATGCCCGGTCAACTTTTGTATTGGGAAAGTCATGCCCGGTGAACTTTTGTATGGGAAAAGTCATGCCCGGTCAACTTTTGTATTGGGAAAGTCATGCCCGGTGAACTTTTGTATTGGGAAAGTCATGCCCGGTGAACTTTTGTACTGGGAAAGTCATGCCCGGTGAACTTTTGTATTGGGAAAGTCATGCCCGGTGAACTTTTGTATGGGAAAAGTCATGCCCGGTGAACTTTTGTATGGGAAAAGTCATGCCCGGTGATCTTTTGTATTGGGAAATTCATGCCCGGTGAACTTTTGTATGGGAAAAGTCATGCCCGGTGATCTTTTGTATTGGGAAAGTCATGCCCGGTGAACTTTTGTATTGGGAAAGTCATGCCCGGTGAACTTTTGTATTGGGAAAGTCATGCCCGGTGAACTTTTGTATTGGGAAAGTCATGCCCGGTGATCTTTTGTACTGGGAAAGTCATGCCCGGTCAACTTTTGTATTGGGAAAGTCATGCCCGGTGAACTTTTGTATGGGAAAAGTCATGCCCGGTCAACTTTTGTATTGGGAAAGTCATGCCCGGTGATCTTTTGTACTGGGAAAGTCATGCCCGGTGAACTTTTGTACTGGGAAAGTCATGACCGGTCAACTTTTGTATTAGGAAAGTCATGCCCGGTGAACTTTTGTATGGGAAAAGTCATGCCCGGTGATCTTTTGTACTGGGAAAGTCATGCCCGGTGAACTTTTGTATTGGGAAAGTCATGCCCGGTCAACTTTTGTATTGGGAAAGTCATGCCCGGTGAACTTTTGTATGGGAAAAGTCATGCCCGGTGAACTTTTGTATTGGGAAAGTCATGCCCGGTCAACTTTTGTATTGGGAAAGTCATGCCCGGTGAACTTTTGTATTGGGAAAGTCATGCCCGGTCAACTTTTGTATTGGGAAAGTCATGCCCGGTGAACTTTTGTATTGGGAAAGTCATGCCCGGTGATCTTTTGTACTGGGAAAGTCATGCCCGGTGAACTTTTGTATTGGGAAAGTCATGCCCGGTCAACTTTTGTATTGGGAAAGTCATGCCCGGTGAACTTTTGTACTTTGAAAGTCATGCCCGGTCAACTTTTGTATTGGGAAAGTCATGCCCGGTGAACTTTTGTATTGGGAAAGTCATGCCCGGTCAACTTTTGTATTGGGAAAGTCATGCCCGGTGAACTTTTGTATTGGGAAAGTCATGCCCGGTGAACTTTTGTATTGGGAAAGTCATGCCCGGTGAACTTTTGTATTGGGAAAGTCATGCCCGGTCAACTTTTGTATTGGGAAAGTCATGCCCGGTGAACTTTTGTACTGGGAAAGTCATGCCCGGTGATCTTTTGTATTGGGAAAGTCATGCCCGGTGAACTTTTGTATTGGGAAAGTCATGCCCGGTGAACTTTTGTACTGGGAAAGTCATGCCCGGTCAACTTTTGTATGGGAAAAGTCATGCCCGGTGAACTTTTGTATTGGGAAAGTCATGCCCGGTCAACTTTTGTATTAGGCAAGTCATGCCCGGTGAACTTTTGTACTGGGAAAGTCATGCCCGGTGAACTTTTGTATTGGGAAAGTCATGCCCGGTCAACTTTTGTATTGGGAAAGTCATGCCCGGTGATCTTTTGTACTGGGAAAGTCATGCCCGGTGAACTTTTGTATTGGGAAAGTCATGCCCGGTGATTTTTTTTACTGGGAAAGTCATGCCCTGTGAACTTTTGTATTGGGAAAGTCATGCCCGGTGAACTTTTGTATTGGGAAAGTCATGCCCGGTGAACTTTTGTATTGGAAAAGTCATGCCCGTCAACTTTTGTATTGGGAAAGTCATGCCCGGTGATCTTTTGTACTGGGAAAGTCATGCCCGGTCAACTTTTGTATTGGGAAAGTCATGCCCGGTGAACTTTTGTATTGGGAAAGTCATGCCCGGTGAACTTTTGTATTGGGAAAGTCATGCCCGGTGAACTTTTGTATTGGGAAAGTCATGCCCGGTGAACTTTTGTATTGGGAAAGTCATGCCCGGTGAACTTTTGTATTGGGAAAGTCATGCCCGGTGAACTTTTGTATAGGGAAAGTCATGCCCGGTGAACTTTTGTATTGGGAAAGTCATGACCGGTCAACTTTTGTATGGGAAAAGTCATGCCCGGTGAACTTTTGTATGGGAAAGTCATGCCCGGTGAACTTTTGTATTGGGAAAGTCATGCCCGGTGATCTTTTGTATTGGTAAAGTCATGCCCGGTCAACTTTTGTATGGGAAAAGTCATGCCCGGTGAACTTTTGTATTGGGAAAGTCATGCCCGGTCAACTTTTGTATTAGGAAAGTCATGCCCGGTGAACTTTTGTATGGGAAAAGTCATCTCCGGTGAACTTTTGTATTAGGAAAGTCATGCCCGGTCAACTTTTGTATGGGAAAAGTCATGCCCGGTGAACTTTTGTATTGGGAAAGTCATGCCCGGTGAACTTTTGTATGGGAAAAGTCATGCCCGGTGAACTTTTGTATTGGGAAAGTCATGCCCGGTCAACTTTTGTACTGGGAAATTCATGCCCGGTGATCTTTTGTACTGGGAAAGTCATGCCCGGTGAACTTTTGTATGGGAAAAGTCATGCCCGGTGAACTTTTGTATTGGGAAAGTCATGCCCGGTGAACTTTTGTATTGGGAAAGTCATGCCCGGTGAACTTTTGTACTGGGAAAGTCATGCCCGGTGAACTTTTGTATTGGGAAAGTCATGCCCGGTGAACTTTTGTATGGGAAAAGTCATGCCCGGTGAACTTTTGTATTGGGAAAGTCATGCCCGGTGAACATTTGTATGGGAAAAGTCATGCCCGGTGAACTTTTGTATGGGAAAAGTCATGCCCGGTGATCTTTTGTATTGGGAAAGTCATGCCCGGTGAACTTTTGTATTGGGAAAGTCATGCCCGGTGAACTTTTGTATTGGGAAAGTCATGCCCGGTGAACTTTTGTATTGGGAAAGTCATGCCCGGTGATCTTTTGTACTGGGAAAGTCATGCCCGGTCAACTTTTGTATTGGGAAAGTCATGCCCGGTGAACTTTTGTATGGGAAAAGTCATGCCCGGTCAACTTTTGTATTGGGAAAGTCATGCCCGGTGATCTTTTGTACTAGGAAAGTCATGCCCGGTGAACTTTTGTACTGGGAAAGTCATGACCGGTCAACTTTTGTATTAGGAAAGTCATGCCCGGTGAACTTTTGTATGGGAAAAGTCATGCCCGGTGATCTTTTGTACTGGGAAAGTCATGCCCGGTGAACTTTTGTATTGGGAAAGTCATGCCCGGTCAACTTTTGTATTGGGAAAGTCATGCCCGGTGAACTTTTGTATGGGAAAAGTCATGCCCGGTGAACTTTTGTATTGGGAAAGTCATGCCCGGTCAACTTTTGTATTGGGAAAGTCATGCCCGGTGAACTTTTGTATTGGGAAAGTCATGCCCGGTCAACTTTTGTATTGGGAAAGTCATGCCCGGTGAACTTTTGTATTGGGAAAGTCATGCCCGGTGATCTTTTGTACTGGGAAAGTCATGCCCGGTGAACTTTTGTATTGGGAAAGTCATGCCCGGTCAACTTTTGTATTGGGAAAGTCATGCCCGGTGATCTTTTGTACTGGGAAAGTCATGCCCGGTGAACTTTTGTATTGGGAAAGTCATGCCCGGTGAACTTTTGTATTGGGAAAGTCATGCCCGGTCAACTTTTGTATTAAGAAAGTCATGCCCGGTGATCTTTTGTACTGGGAAAGTCATGCCCGGTGAACTTTTGTATTGGGAAAGTCATGCCCGGTGAACTTTTGTATGGGAAAAGACATGCCCGGTGTTTGTACTGGGAAAGTCATGCCCGGTGAACTTTTGTATTGGGAAAGTCATGCCCGGTCAACTTTTGTATTGGGAAAGTCATGCCCGGTCAGCTTTTGTATTGGGAAAGTCATGCCCGGTGATCTTTTGTACTGGGAAAGTCATGCCCGGTGAACTTTTGTATTGGGAAAGTCATGCCCGGTGAACTTTTGTATTGGGAAAGTCATGCCCGGTGATCTTTTGTACTGGGAAAGTCATGCCCGGTGAACTTTTGTATTGGGAAAGTCATGCCCGGTCAACTTTTGTATTGGGAAAGTCATGCCCGGTGAACTTTTGTATTGGGAAAGTCATGCCCGGTCAACTTTTGTATTGGGAAAGTCATGCCCGGTGATCTTTTGTACTGGGAAAGTCATGCCCGGTGAACTTTTGTATTGGGAAAGTCATGCCCGGTGAACTTTTGTATTGGGAAAGTCATGCCCGGTCAACTTTTGTATTAAGAAAGTCATGCCCGGTGATCTTTTGTACTGGGAAAGTCATGCCCGGTGAACTTTTGTATTGGGAAAGTCATGCCCGGTGAACTTTTGTATGGGAAAAGACATGCCCGGTGAACTTTTGCATTGGGAAAGTCATGCCCGGTGATCTTTTGTACTGGGAAAGTCATGCCCGGTGAACTTTTGTATTGGGAAAGTCATGCCCGGTCAACTTTTGTATTGGGAAAGTCATGCCCGGTGAACTTTTGTATGGGAAAAGTCATGCCCGGTGAACTTTTGCATTGGGAAAGTCATGCCCGGTGATCTTTTGTACTGGGAAAGTCATGCCCGGTGAACTTTTGTATTGGGAAAGTCATGCCCGGTGATCTTTTGTACTGGGAAAGTCATGCCCGGTGAACTTTTGTATTGGGAAAGTCATGCCCGGTCAACTTTTGTATTGGGAAAGTCATGCCCGGTGAACTTTTGTACTGGGAAAGTCATGCCCGGTCAACTTTTGTATTGGGAAAGTCATGCCCGGTGAACTTTTGTATTGGGAAAGTCATGCCCGGTCAACTTTTGTATTGGGAAAGTCATGCCCGGTGAACTTTTGTATTGGAAAAGTCATGCCCGGTGAACTTTTGTATTGGGAAAGTCATGCCCGGTGAACTTTTGTATTGGGAAAGTCATGCCCGGTCAACTTTTGTATTGGGAAAGTCATGCCCGGTGAACTTTTGTACTGGGAAAGTCATGCCCGGTGATCTTTTGTATTGGGAAAGTCATGCCCGGTGAACTTTTGTATTGGGAAAGTCATGCCCGGTGAACTTTTGTATGGGAAAAATCATGCCCGGTGAACTTTTGTATTGGGAAAGTCATGCCCGGTCAACTTTTGTATTAGGCAAGTCATGCCCGGTGAACTTTTGTACTGGGAAAGTCATGCCCGGTGAACTTTTGTATTGGGAAAGTCATGCCCGGTCAACTTTTGTATTGGGAAAGTCATGCCCGGTGATCTTTTGTACTGGGAAAGTCATGCCCGGTGAACTTTTGTATTGGGAAAGTCATGCCCGGTGATTTTTTTTACTGGGAAAGTCATGCCCTGTGAACTTTTGTATTGGGAAAGTCATGCCCGGTGAACTTTTGTATTGGGAAAGTCATGCCCGGTGAACTTTTGTATTGGGAAAGTCATGCCCGGTGAACTTTTGTATTGGAAAAGTCATGCCCGTCAACTTTTGTATTGGGAAAGTCATGCCCGGTGATCTTTTGTACTGGGAAAGTCATGCCCGGTCAACTTTTGTGTTGGGAAAGTCATGCCCGGTGAACTTTTGTATTGGGAAAGTCATGCCCGGTGAACTTTTGTATTGGGAAAGTCATGCCCGGTGAACTTTTGTATTGGGAAAGTCATGCCCGGTGAACTTTTGTATAGGGAAAGTCATGCCCGGTGAACTTTTGTATTGGGAAAGTCATGCCCGGTGATCTTTTGTACCGGGAAAGTCATGCCCGGTGAACTTTTGTATGGGAAAAGTCATGCCCGGTGAACTTTTGTATTGGGAAAGTCATGCCCGGTGATCTTTTGTACTGGGAAAGTCATGCCCGGTGAACTTTTGTATGCGAAAAGTCATGCCCGGTGAACTTTTGTATTGGGAAAGTCATGCCCGGTGAACTTTTGTACTGGGAAAGTCATGCCTGGTGAACTTTTGTACTGGGAAAGTCATGCCCGGTTAACTTTTGTATTGGGAAAGTCATGCCCGGTGAACTTTTGTACTGGGAAAGTCATGCCCGGTGAACTTTTGTACTGGGAAAGTCATGCCCGGTGAACTTTTGTATGGGAAAAGTCATGCACGGTGAACTTTTGTATTTGGAAAGTCATGCCCGGTGAACTTTTGTATTGGGAAAGTCATGCCCGGTCAACTTTTGTATTGGGAAAGTCATGCCCGGTCAACTTTTGTATTGGGAAAGTCATGCCCGGTGAATTTTTGTATTGGGAAAGTCATGCCCGGTGAATTTTTGTATGGGAAAAGTCATGCCCGGTGAACTTTTGTATGGGAAAAGTCATGCCCGGTGAACTTTTGTATTGGGAAAGTCATGCCCGGTCAACTTTTGTATTGGGAAAGTCATGCCCGGTGATCTTTTGTACTGGGAAAGTCATGCCCGGTGAACTTTTGTATTAGGAAAGTCATGCCCGGTGAACTTTTGTACTGGGAAAGTCATGCCCGGTGAACTTTTGTATTGGGAAAGTCATGCCCGGTGAACTTTTGTATGGGAAAAGTCATGCCCGGTGATCTTTTGTATTGGGAAAGTCATGCCCGGTAAACTTTTGTATTGGGAAAGTCATGCCCGTTCAACTTTTGTATTGGGAAAGTCATGCCCGGTCAACTTTTGTATTGGGAAAGTCATGCCCGGTGATCTTTTGTACTGGGAAAGTCATACCCGGTGAACTTTTGTATTGGGAAAGTCATGCCCGGTCAACTTTTGTATTGGGAAAGTCATGCCCGGTCAACTTTTGTATTGGGAAAGTCATGCCCGGTGATCTTTTGTACTGGGAAAGTCATGCCCGGTCAACTTTTGTATTGGGAAAGTCATGCCCGGTGAACATTTGTATGGGAAAAGTCATGCCCGGTGAACTTTTGTATTGGGAAAGTCATGCCCGGTGATCTTTTGTATTGGGAAAGTCATGCCCGGTGAACTTTTGTATTGGGAAAGTCATGCCCGGTGAACTTTTGTATTGGGAAAATCATGCCCGGTGAACTTTTGTATTGGGAAAGTCATGCCAGGTGATCTTTTGAACTGGGAAAGTCATGCCCGGTGAACTTTTGTATTGGGAAAGTCATGCCCGGTGATCTTTTGTACTGGGAAAGTCATGCCCGGTGAACTTTTGTATTGGGAAAGTCATGCCCGGTGAACTTTTGTATTGGGAAAGTCATGCCAGGTGATCTTTTGTACTGGGAAAGTCATGCCCGGTGAACTTTTGTATTGGGAAAGTCATGCCCGGTGAACTTTTGTATTGGGAAAGTCATGCCAGGTGATCTTTTGTACTGGGAAAGTCATGCCCGGTCAACTTTTGTATTGGGAAAGTCATGCCCGGTGATCTTTTGTACTGGGAAAGTCATTCCCGGTGAACTTTTGTATTGGGAAAGTCATGCCCGGTGATCTTTTGTACTGGGAAAGTCATGCCCGGTCAACTTTTGTATTGGGAAAGTCATGCCCGGTCAACTTTTGTATTGGGAAAGTCATGCCCGGTGAACTTTTGTATTAGGAAAGTCATGCCCGGTGAACTTTTGTATTGGGAAAGTCATGCCCGGTGAACTTTTGTATTGGGAAAGTCATGCCCGGTGAACTTTTGTATTGGGAAAGTCATGCCCGGTGATCTTTTGTACTGGGAAAGTCATGCCCGGTGAACTTTTGTATTGGGAAAGTCATGCCCGGTGAACTTTTGTATTGGGATAGTCATGCCCGGTGAACTTTTGTATTGGGAAAGTCATGCCCGGTCAACTTTTGTATTGGAAAAGTCATGCCCGTCAACTTTTGTATTGGGAAAGTCATGCCCGGTGATCTTTTGTACTGGGAAAGTCATGCCCGGTCAACTTTTGTATTGGGAAAGTCATGGCCGGTGAACATTTGTATGGGAAAAGTCATGCCCGGTGAACTTTTGTATTGGGAAAGTCATGCCCGGTGAACTTTTGTATTGGGAAAGTCATGCCCGGTGATCTTTTGTACTGGGAAAGTCATGCCCGGTGAACTTTTGTATGGGAAAAGTCATGCCCGGTGAACTTTGGTATGGGAAAAGTCATGCCCGGTGAACTTTTGTATTGGGAAAGTCATGCCCGGTGAATTTTTGTATTGGGAAAGTCATGCCCGGTGAACTTTTGTATTGGGAAAGTCATGCCCGGTGAACTTTTATACTGGGAAAGTCATGCCCGGTGAACTTTTGTACTGGGAAAGTCATGCCCGGTCAACTTTTGTATTGGGAAAGTCATGCCCGGTGATCTTTTGTACTGGGAAAGTCATGCCCGGTGAACTTTTGTATTGGGAAAGTCATGCCCGGTGAACTTTTGTATTGGGAAAGTCATGCCCGGTCAACTTTTGTATTGGGAAAGTCATGCCCGGTGAACTTTTGTACTGGGAAAGTCATGCCCAGTGAACTTTTGTATTGGGAAAGTCATGCCCGGTGATCTTTTGTACTGGGAAAGTGATGCCCGGTGAACTTTTGTATGGGAAAGTCATGCCCGGTGAACTTTTGTATTGGGAAAGTCATGCCCGGTGATCTTTTGTACTGGGAAAGTCATGCCCGGTGAACTTTTGTATTGGGAAAGTCATGCCCGGTGAACTTTTGTATTGGGAAAGTCATGCCCGGTGAACTTTTGTATTGGGAAAGTCATGCCCGGTCAACTTTTGTATTGGGAAAGTCATGCCCGGTGAACTTTTGTATTGGGAAAGTCATGCCCGGTGAACTTTTGTACTGGGAAAGTCATGCCCGGTGAACTTTTGTATTGGGAAAGTCATGCCCGGTGAACTTTTGTATTGGGAAAGTCATGCCCGGTGAACTTTTGTATTGGGAAAGTCATGCCCGGTGAACTTTTGTATTGGGAAAGTCATGCCCGGTGAACTTTTGTATGGGAAAAGTCATGCCCTTGTACTGGGAAAGTCATGCCCGGTGAACTTTTGTATTGGGAAAGTCATGCCCGGTGAACTTTTGTATTGGGAAAGTCATGCCCGGTGAACTTTTGTACTGGGAAAGTCATGCCCGGTGAACTTTTGTACTGGGAAAGTCATGCCCGGTCAACTTTTGTACTGGGAAAGTCATGCCCGGTGAACTTTTGTACTGGGAAAGTCATGCCCGGTGATCTTTTGTACTGGGAAAGTCATGCCCGGTGAACTTTTGTATGGGAAAAGTCATGCCCGGTGATCTTTTGTATTGGGAAAGTCATGCCCGGTGAACTTTTGTATTGGGAAAGTCATGCCCGGTGAACTTTTGTATTGGGAAAGTCATGCCCGGTGAACTTTTGTATTGGGAAAGTCATGCACGGTGAACTTTTGTATTGGGAAAGTCATGCCCGGTGAACATTTGTATGGGAAAAGTCATGCCCGGTGAACTTTTGTATTGGGAAAGTCATGCCCGGTGAACTTTTGTATTGGGAAAGTCATGCCCGGTGATCTTTTGTACTGGGAAAGTCATGCCCGGTGAACTTTTGTATGGGAAAAGTCATGCCCGGTGAACTTTTGTATGGGAAAAGTCATGCCCGGTGAACTTTTGTATTGGGAAAGTCATGCCCGGTGAATTTTTGTATTGGGAAAGTCATGCCCGGTGAACTTTTGTATTGGGAAAGTCATGCCCGGTGAACTTTTATACTGGGAAAGTCATGCCCGGTGAACTTTTGTACTGGGAAAGTCATGCCCGGTCAACTTTTGTATTGGGAAAGTCATGCCCGGTGATCTTTTGTACTGGGAAAGTCATGCCCGGTGAACTTTTGTATTGGGAAAGTCATGCCTGGTGAACTTTTGTATTGGGAAAGTCATGCCCGGTCAACTTTTGTATTGGGAAAGTCATGCCCGGTGAACTTTTGTATTGGGAAAGTCATGCCCGGTGAACTTTTGTATTGGGAAAGTCATGCCCGGTGATCTTTTGTACTGGGAAAGTCATGCCCGGTGAACTTTTGTACTGGGAAAGTCATGCCCGGTCAACTTTTGTATTGGGAAAGTCATGCCCGGTGATCTTTTGTACTGGGAAAGTCATGCCCGGTGAACTTTTGTATTGGGAAAATCATGCCCGGTGAACTTTTGTATTGGGAAAGTCACGCCAGGTGATCTTTTGTACTGGGAAAGTCATGCCCGGTGAAATTTTGTATTGGGAAAGTCATGCCCGGTCAACTTTTGTATTGGGAAAGTCATGCCCGGTCAACTTTTGTATTGGGAAAGTCATGCCCGGTGATCTTTTGTACTGGGAAAGTCATTCCCGGTGAACTTTTGTATTGGGAAAGTCATGCCCGGTGATCTTTTGTACTGGGAAAGTCATGCCCGGTCAACTTTTGTATTGGGAAAGTCATGCCCGGTCAACTTTTGTATTGGGAAAGTCATGCCCGGTGAACTTTTGTATTGGGAAAGTCATGCCCGGTGAACTTTTGTATTGGGAAAGTCATGCCCGGTGAACTTTTGTATTGGGAAAGTCATGCCCGGTGAACTTTTGTATTGGGAAAGTCATGCCCGGTGATCTTTTGTACTGGGAAAGTCATGCCCGGTGAACTTTTGTATTGGGAAAGTCATGCCCGGTGAACTTTTGTATTGGGAAAGTCATGCCCGGTGAACTTTTGTATTGGGAAAGTCATGCCCGGTCAACTTTTGTATTGGAAAAGTCATGCCCGTCAACTTTTGTATTGGGAAAGTCATGCCCGGTGATCTTTTGTACTGGGAAAGTCATGCCCGGTCAACTTTTGTATTGGGAAAGTCATGGCCGGTGAACATTTGTATGGAAAAAGTCATGCCCGGTGAACTTTTGTATTGGGAAAGTCATGCCCGGTGAACTTTTGTATTGGGAAAGTCATGCCCGGTGATCTTTTGTACTGGGAAAGTCATGACCGGTGAACTTTTGTATGGGAAAAGTCATGCCCGGTGAACTTTGGTATGGGAAAAGTCATGCCCGGTGAACTTTTGTATTGGGAAAGTCATGCCCGGTGAATTTTTGTATTGGGAAAGTCATGCCCGGTGAACTTTTGTATTGGGAAAGTCATGCCCGGTGAACTTTTATACTGGGAAAGTCATGCCCGGTGAACTTTTGTACTGGGAAAGTCATGCCCGGTCAACTTTTGTATTGGGAAAGTCATGCCCGGTGATCTTTTGTACTGGGAAAGTCATGCCCGGTGAACTTTTGTATTGGGAAAGTCATACCCGGTGAACTTTTGTATTGGGAAAGTCATGCCCGGTCAACTTTTGTATTGGGAAAGTCATGCCCGGTGAACTTTTGTATTGGGAAAGTCATGCCCGGTGAACTTTTGTACTGGGAAAGTCATGCCCAGTGAACTTTTGTATTGGGAAAGTCATGCCCGGTGATCTTTTGTACTGGGAAAGTGATGCCCGGTGAACTTTTGTATGGGAAAGTCATGCCCGGTGAACTTTTGTATTGGGAAAGTCATGCCCGGTGATCTTTTGTACTGGGAAAGTCATGCCCGGTGAACTTTTGTATTGGGAAAGTCATGCCCGGTGAACTTTTGTATTGGGAAAGTCATGCCCGGTGAACTTTTGTATTGGGAAAGTCATGCCCGGTCAACTTTTGTATTGGGAAAGTCATGCCCGGTCAACTTTTGTATTGGGAAAGTCATGCCCGGTGAACTTTTGTACTGGGAAAGTCATGCCCGGTGAACTTTTGTATTGGGAAAGTCATGCCCGGTGAACTTTTGTATTGGGAAAGTCATGCCCGGTGAACTTTTGTATTGGGAAAGTCATGCCCGGTGAACTTTTGTATGGGAAAAGTCATGCCCGGTGAACTTTTGTATGGGAAAAGTCATGCCCGGTGAACTTTTGTATGGGAAAAGTCATGCCCTTGTACTGGGAAAGTCATGCCCGGTGAACTTTTGTATTGGGAAAGTCATGCCCGGTGAACTTTTGTATTGGGAAAGTCATGCCCGGTGAACTTTTGTACTGGGAAAGTCAGGCCCGGTGAACTTTTGTACTGGGAAAGTCATGCCCGGTCAACTTTTGTACTGGGAAAGTCATGCCCGGTGAACTTTTGTACTGGGAAAGTCATGCCCGGTGATCTTTTGTACTGGGAAAGTCATGCCCGGTGAACTTTTGTATGGGAAAAGTCATGCCCGGTGATCTTTTGTATTGGGAAAGTCATGCCCGGTGAACTTTTGTATTGGGAAAGTCATGCCCGGTGAACTTTTGTATTGGGAAAGTCATGCCCGGTGAACTTTTGTATTGGGAAAGTCATGCCCGGTGAACTTTTGTATTGGGAAAGTCATGCCCGGTGAACATTTGTATGGGAAAAGTCATGCCCGGTGAACTTTTGTATTGGGAAAGTCATGCCCGGTGAACTTTTGTATTGGGAAAGTCATGCCCGGTGATCTTTTGTACTGGGAAAGTCATGCCCGGTGAACTTTTGTATGGGAAAAGTCATGCCCGGTGAACTTTTGTATGGGAAAAGTCATGCCCGGTGAACTTTTGTATTGGGAAAGTCATGCCCGGTGAATTTTTGTATTGGGAAAGTCATGCCCGGTGAACTTTTGTATTGGGAAAGTCATGCCCGGTGAACTTTTATACTGGGAAAGTCATGCCCGGTGAACTTTTGTACTGGGAAAGTCATGCCCGGTCAACTTTTGTATTGGGAAAGTCATGCCCGGTGATCTTTTGTACTGGGAAAGTCATGCCCGGTGAACTTTTGTATTGGGAAAGTCATGCCTGGTGAACTTTTGTATTGGGAAAGTCATGCCCGGTCAACTTTTGTATTGGGAAAGTCATGCCCGGTGAACTTTTGTATTGGGAAAGTCATGCCCGGTGAACTTTTGTATTGGGAAAGTCATGCCCGGTGATCTTTTGTACTGGGAAAGTCATGCCCGGTGAACTTTTGTACTGGGAAAGTCATGCCCGGTCAACTTTTGTATTGGGAAAGTCATGCCCGGTGATCTTTTGTACTGGGAAAGTCATGCCCGGTGAACTTTTGTATTGGGAAAGTCATGCCCGGTGAACTTTTGTATTGGGAAAGTCATGCCCGGTCAACTTTTGTATTGGGAAAGTCATGCCCGGTGAACTTTTGTATTGGGAAAGTCATGCCCGGTGAACTTTTGTACTGGGAAAGTCATGCCCAGTGAACTTTTGTATTGGGAAAGTCATGCCCGGTGATCTTTTGTACTGGGAAAGTCATGCCCGGTGAACTTTTGTATGGGAAAGTCATGCCCGGTGAACTTTTGTATTGGGAAAGTCATGCCCGGTGATCTTTTGTACTGGGAAAGTCATGCCCGGTGAACTTTTGTATTGGGAAAGTCATGCCCGGTGAACTTTTGTATTGGGAAAGTCATGCCCGGTGAACTTTTGTATTGGGAAAGTCATGCCCGGTCAACTTTTGTATTGGGAAAGTCATGCCCGGTGAACTTTTGTATTGGGAAAGTCATGCCCGGTGAACTTTTGTATTGGGAAAGTCATGCCCGGTGAACTTTTGTATTGGGAAAGTCATGCCCGGTGAACTTTTGTATGGGAAAAGTCATGCCCTTGTACTGGGAAAGTCATGCCCGGTGAACTTTTGTATTGGGAAAGTCATGCCCGGTGAACTTTTGTATTGGGAAAGTCATGCCCGGTGAACTTTTGTACTGGGAAAGTCATGCCCGGTGAACTTTTGTACTGGGAAAGTCATGCCCGGTCAACTTTTGTACTGGGAAAGTCATGCCCGGTGAACTTTTGTACTGGGAAAGTCATGCCCGGTGATCTTTTGTACTGGGAAAGTCATGCCCGGTGAACTTTTGTATGGGAAAAGTCATGCCCGGTGATCTTTTGTATTGGGAAAGTCATGCCCGGTGAACTTTTGTATTGGGAAAGTCATGCCCGGTGAACTTTTGTATTGGGAAAGTCATGCCCGGTGAACTTTTGTATTGGGAAAGTCATGCCCGGTGAACTTTTGTATTGGGAAAGTCATGCCCGGTGAACATTTGTATGGGAAAAGTCATGCCCGGTGAACTTTTGTATTGGGAAAGTCATGCCCGGTGAACTTTTGTATTGGGAAAGTCATGCCCGGTGATCTTTTGTACTGGGAAAGTCATGCCCGGTGAACTTTTGTATGGGAAAAGTCATGCCCGGTGAACTTTTGTATGGGAAAAGTCATGCCCGGTGAACTTTTGTATTGGGAAAGTCATGCCCGGTGAATTTTTGTATTGGGAAAGTCATGCCCGGTGAACTTTTGTATTGGGAAAGTCATGCCCGGTGAACTTTTATACTGGGAAAGTCATGCCCGGTGAACTTTTGTACTGGGAAAGTCATGCCCGGTCAACTTTTGTATTGGGAAAGTCATGCCCGGTGATCTTTTGTACTGGGAAAGTCATGACCGGTGAACTTTTGTATTGGGAAAGTCATGCCTGGTGAACTTTTGTATTGGGAAAGTCATGCCCGGTGAACTTTTTGACCTGGGAAAGTCATGCCCAGTGAACTTTTGTATTGGGAAAGTCATGCCCAGTGAACTTTTGTATTGGGAAAGTCATGCCCGGTGAACTTTTGTATGGGAAAGTCATGCCCGGTGAACTTTTGTATTGGGAAAGTCATGCCCGGTGATCTTTTGTACTGGGAAAGTCATGCCCGGTGAACTTTTGTATTGGGAAAGTCATGCCCGGTGAACTTTTGTATTGGGAAAGTCATGCCCGGTGAACTTTTGTATTGGGAAAATCATGCCCGGTGAACTTTTGTATTGGGAAAGTCATGCCCGGTCAACTTTTGTATTGGGAAAGTCATGCCCGGTGAACTTTTGTACTGGGAAAGTCATGCCCGGTGAACTTTTGTATTGGGAAAGTCATGCCCGGTGAACATTTGTATTGGGAAAGTCATGCCCGGTGAACTTTTGTATTGGGAAAGTCATGCCCGGTGAACTTTTGTAGTGGGAAAGTCATGCCCGGTGAACTTTTGTATGGGAAAAGTCATGCCCTTGTACTGGGAAAGTCATGCCCGGTGAACTTTTGTATTGGGAAAGTCATGCCCGGTGAACTTTTGTATTGGGAAAGTCATGCCCGGTGAACTTTTGTACTGGGAAAGTCATGCCCGGTGAACTTTTGTACTGGGAAAGTCATGCCCGGTCAACTTTTGTACTGGGAAAGTCATGCCCGGTGAACTTTTGTACTGGAAAGTCATGCCCGGTGATCTTTTGTACTGGGAAAGTCATGCCCGGTGAACTTTTGTATTGGGAAAGTCATGCCCGGTCAACTTTTGTATTGGGAAAGTCATGCCCGGTGAACTTTTGTATTGGGAAAGTCATGCCCGGTGAACTTTTGTATTGGGAAAGTCATGCCCGGTGAACTTTTGTATTGGGAAAGTCATGCCCGGTCAACTTTTGTATTGGGAAAGTCATGCCCGGTGAACTTTTGTATTGGGAAAGTCATGCCCGGTGATCTTTTGTACTGGGAAAGTCATGCCCGGTGAACTTTTGTATGGGAAAAGTCATGCCCGGTGAACTTTTGTATTGGGAAAGTCATGCCCGGTGAACTTTTGTATTGGGAAAGTTATGCCCGGTGAACTTTTGTATTGGGAAAGTCATGCCCGGTGAACTTTTATACTGGGAAAGTCATGCCCGGTGAACTTTTGTATTGGGAAAGTCATGCCCGGTGAACTTTTGTATTGGGAAAGTCATGCCCGGTGAACTTTTGTATTGGGAAAGTCATGCCCGGTGAACTTTTGTACTGGGAAAGTCATGCCCGGTGAACTTTTGTACTGGGAAAGTCATGCCCGGTCAACTTTTGTACTGGGAAAGTCATGCCCGGTGAACTTTTGTACTGGGAAAGTCATGCCCGGTGATCTTTTGTACTGGGAAAGTCATGCCCGGTGAACTTTTGTATGGGAAAAGTCATGCCCGGTGATCTTTTGTATTGGGAAAGTCATGCCCGGTGAACTTTTGTATTGGGAAAGTCATGCCCGGTGAACTTTTGTATTGGGAAAGTCATGCCCGGTGAACTTTTGTATTGGGAAAGTCATGCCCGGTGAACTTTTGTATTGGGAAAGTCATGCCCGGTGAACATTTGTATGGGAAAAGTCATGCCCGGTGAACTTTTGTATTGGGAAAGTCATGCCCGGTGAACTTTTGTATTGGGAAAGTCATGCCCGGTGATCTTTTGTACTGGGAAAGTCATGCCCGGTGAACTTTTGTATGGGAAAAGTCATGCCCGGTGAACTTTTGTATGGGAAAAGTCATGCCCGGTGAACTTTTGTATTGGGAAAGTCATGCCCGGTGAATTTTTGTATTGGGAAAGTCATGCCCGGTGAACTTTTGTATTGGGAAAGTCATGCCCGGTGAACTTTTATACTGGGAAAGTCATGCCCGGTGAACTTTTGTACTGGGAAAGTCATGCCCAGTGAACTTTTGTATTGGGAAAGTCATGCCCGGTGATCTTTTGTACTGGGAAAGTCATGCCCGGTGAACTTTTGTATTGGGAAAGTCATGCCCGGTGAACTTTTGTATTGGGAAAGTCATGCCCGGTGAACTTTTGTATTGGGAAAGTCATGCCCGGTGAACTTTTGTATTGGGAAAGTCATGCCCGGTGAACTTTTGTATTGGGAAAGACATGCCCGGTGAACTTTTGTATTGGGAAAGTCATGCCCGGTGAACTTTTGTATGGGAAAAGTCATGCCCTTGTACTGGGAAAGTCATGCCCGGTGAACTTTTGTATTGGGAAAGTCATGCCCGGTGAACTTTTGTATTGGGAAAGTCATGCCCGGTGAACTTTTGTACTGGGAAAGTCATGCCCGGTGAACTTTTGTACTGGGAAAGTCATGCCCGGTCAACTTTTGTACTGGGAAAGTCATGCCCGGTGAACTTTTGTACTGGGAATGTCATGCCCGGTGATCTTTTGTACTGGGAAAGTCATGCCCGGTGAACTTTTGTATGGGAAAAGTCATGCCCGGTGATCTTTTGTATTGGGAAAGTCATGCCCGGTGAACTTTTGTATTGGGAAAGTCATGCCCGGTGAACTTTTGTATTGGGAAAGTCATGCCCGGTGAACTTTTGTATTGGGAAAGTCATGCCCGGTGAACTTTTGTATTGGGAAAGTCATGCCCGGTGAACATTTGTATGGGAAAAGTCATGCCCGGTGAACTTTTGTATTGGGAAAGTCATGCCCGGTGAACTTTTGTATTGGGAAAGTCATGCCCGGTGATCTTTTGTACTGGGAAAGTCATGCCCGGCGAACTTTTGTATGGGAAAAGTCATGCCCGGTGAACTTTTGTATGGGAAAAGTCATGCCCGGTGAACTTTTGTATTGGGAAAGTCATGCCCGGTGAATTTTTGTATTGGGAAAGTCATGCCCGGTGAACTTTTGTATTGGGAAAGTCATGCCCGGTGAACTTTTATACTGGGAAAGTCATGCCCGGTGAACTTTTGTACTGGGAAAGTCATGCCCGGTCAACTTTTGTATTGGGAAAGTCATGCCCGGTGATCTTTTGTACTGGGAAAGTCATGACCGGTGAACTTTTGTATTGGGAAAGTCATGCCTGGTGAACTTTTGTATTGGGAAAGTCATGCCCGGTGAACTTTTTGACCTGGGAAAGTCATGCCCAGTGAACTTTTGTATTGGGAAAGTCATGCCCGGTGATCTTTTGTACTGGGAAAGTCATGCCCGGTGAACTTTTGTATGGGAAAGTCATGCCCGGTGAACTTTTGTATTGGGAAAGTCATGCCCGGTGATCTTTTGTACTGGGAAAGTCATGCCCGGTGAACTTTTGTATTGGGAAAGTCATGCCCGGTGAACTTTTGTATTGGGAAAGTCATGCCCGGTGAACTTTTGTATTGGGAAAATCATGCCCGGTGAACTTTTGTATTGTGAAAGTCATGCCCGGTCAACTTTTGTATTGGGAAAGTCATGCCCGGTGAACTTTTGTACTGGGAAAGTCATGCCCGGTGAACTTTTGTATTGGGAAAGTCATGCCCGGTGAACTTTTGTATTGGGAAAGTCATGCCCGGTGAACTTTTGTATTGGGAAAGTCATGCCCGGTGAACTTTTGTAGTGGGAAAGTCATGCCCGGTGAACTTTTGTATGGGAAAAGTCATGCCCTTGTACTGGGAAAGTCATGCCCGGTGAACTTTTGTATTGGGAAAGTCATGCCCGGTGAACTTTTGTATTGGGAAAGTCATGCCCGGTGAACTTTTGTACTGGGAAAGTCATGCCCGGTGAACTTTTGTACTGGGAAAGTCATGCCCGGTCAACTTTTGTACTGGGAAAGTCATGCCCGGTGAACTTTTGTACTGGAAAGTCATGCCCGGTGATCTTTTGTACTGGGAAAGTCATGCCCGGTGAACTTTTGTATTGGGAAAGTCATGCCCGGTCAACTTTTGTATTGGGAAAGTCATGCCCGGTGAACTTTTGTATTGGGAAAGTCATGCCCGGTGAACTTTTGTATTGGGAAAGTCATGCCCGGTGAACTTTTGTATTGGGAAAGTCATGCCCGGTCAACTTTTGTATTGGGAAAGTCATGCCCGGTGAACTTTTGTATTGGGAAAGTCATGCCCGGTGATCTTTTGTACTGGGAAAGTCATGCCCGGTGAACTTTTGTATGGGAAAAGTCATGCCCGGTGAACTTTTGTATTGGGAAAGTCATGCCCGGTGAATTTTTGTATTGGGAAAGTCATGCCCGGTGAACTTTTGTATTGGGAAAGTCATGCCCGGTGAACTTTTATATTGGGAAAGTCATGCCCGGTGAACTTTTGTACTGGGAAAGTCATGCCCGGTCAACTTTTGTATTGGGAAAGTCATGCCCGGTGATCTTTTGTACTAGGAAAGTCATGCCCGGTGAACTTTTGTATTGGGAAAGTCATGCCTGGTGAACTTTTGTATTGGGAAAGTCATGCCCGGTCAACTTTTGTATTGGGAAAGTCATGCCCGGTGAACTTTTGTATTGGGAAAGTCATGCCCGGTGAACTTTTGTATTGGGAAAGTCATGCCCGGTGATCTTTTGTACTGGGAAAGTCATGCCCGGTGAACTTTTGTACTGGGAAAGTCATGCCCGGTCAACTTTTGTATTGGGAAAGTCATGCCCGGTGATCTTTTGTACTGGGAAAGTCATGCCCGGTGAACTTTTGTATTGGGAAAGTCATGCCCGGTGAACTTTTGTATTGGGAAAGTCATGCCCGGTCAACTTTTGTATTGGGAAAGTCATGCCCGGTGAACTTTTGTATTGGGAAAGTCATGCCCGGTGAACTTTTGTACTGGGAAAGTCATGCCCAGTGAACTTTTGTATTGGGAAAGTCATGCCCGGTGATCTTTTGTACTGGGAAAGTCATGCCCGGTGAACTTTTGTATGGGAAAGTCATGCCCGGTGAACTTTTGTATTGGGAAAGTCATGCCCGGTGATCTTTTGTACTGGGAAAGTCATGCCCGGTGAACTTTTGTATTGGGAAAGTCATGCCCGGTCAACTTTTGTATTGGGAAAGTCATGCCCGGTCAACTTTTGTATTGGGAAAGTCATGCCCGGTCAACTTTTGTATTGGGAAAGTCATGCCCGGTGAACTTTTGTATTGGGAAAGTCATGCCCGGTGAACTTTTGTATTGGGAAAGTCATGCCCGGTGAACTTTTGTATTGGGAAAGTCATGCCCGGTGAACTTTTGTATGGGAAAAGTCATGCCCTTGTACTGGGAAAGTCATGCTCGGTGAACTTTTGTATTGGGAAAGTCATGCCCGGTGAACTTTTGTATTGGGAAAGTCATGCCCGGTGAACTTTTGTATTGGGAAAGTCATGCCCGGTGAACTTTTGTATTGGGAAAGTCATGCCCGGTGAACTTTTGTACTGGGAAAGTCATGCCCGGTGAACTTTTGTACTGGGAAAGTCATGCCCGGTGAACTTTTGTATGGGAAAAGTCATGCCCGGTGAACTTTTGTATTGGGAAAGTCATGCCCGGTGAATTTTTGTATTGGGAAAGTCATGCCCGGTGAACTTTTGTATTGGGAAAGTCATGCCCGGTGAACTTTTATACTGGGAAAGTCATGCCCGGTGAACTTTTGTACTGGGAAAGTCATGCCCGGTCAACTTTTGTATTGGGAAAGTCATGCCCGGTGATCTTTTGTACTGGGAAAGTCATAACCGGTGAACTTTTGTATTGGGAAAGTCATGCCTGGTGAACTTTTGTATTGGGAAAGTCATGCCCGGTGAACTTTTTGACCTGGGAAAGTCATGCCCAGTGAACTTTTGTATTGGGAAAGTCATGCCCGGTGATCTTTTGTACTGGGAAAGTCATGCCCGGTGAACTTTTGTATGGGAAAGTCATGCCCGGTGAACTTTTGTATTGGGAAAGTCATGCCCGGTGATCTTTTGTACTGGGAAAGTCATGCCCGGTGAACTTTTGTACTGGGAAAGTCATGCCCAGTGAACTTTTGTATTGGGAAAGTCATGCCCGGTGATCTTTTGTACTGGGAAAGTCATGCCCGGTGAACTTTTGTATTGGGAAAGTCATGCCCGGTGAACTTTTGTATTGGGAAAGTCATGCCCGGTGAACTTTTGTATTGGGAAAATCATGCCCGGTGAACTTTTGTATTGGGAAAGTCATGCCCGGTCAACTTTTGTATTGGGAAAGTCATGCCCGGTGAACTTTTGTACTGGGAAAGTCATGCCCGGTGAACTTTTGTATTGGGAAAGTCATGCCCGGTGAACTTTTGTATTGGGAAAGTCATGCCCGGTGAACTTTTGTATTGGGAAAGTCATGCCCGGTGAACTTTTGTAGTGGGAAAGTCATGCCCGGTGAACTTTTGTATGGGAAAAGTCATGCCCTTGTACTGGGAAAGTCATGCCCGGTGAACTTTTGTATTGGGAAAGTCATGCCCGGTGAACTTTTGTATTGGGAAAGTCATGCCCGGTGAACTTTTGTACTGGGAAAGTCATGCCCGGTAACTTTTGTACTGGGAAAGTCATGCCCGGTCAACTTTTGTACTGGGAAAGTCATGCCCGGTGAACTTTTGTACTGGAAAGTCATGCCCGGTGATCTTTTGTACTGGGAAAGTCATGCCCGGTGAACTTTTGTATTGGGAAAGTCATGCCCGGTCAACTTTTGTATTGGGAAAGTCATGCCCGGTGAAATTTTGTATTGGGAAAGTCATGCCCGGTGAACTTTTGTATTGGGAAAGTCATGCCCGGTGAACTTTTGTATTGGGAAAGTCATGCCCGGTCAACTTTTGTATTGGGAAAGTCATGCCCGGTGAACTTTTGTATTGGGAAAGTCATGCCCGGTGATCTTTTGTACTGGGAAAGTCATGCCCGGTGAACTTTTGTATGGGAAAAGTCATGCCCGGTGAACTTTTGTATTGGGAAAGTCATGCCCGGTGAATTTTTGTATTGGGAAAGTCATGCCCGGTGAACTTTTGTATGGGAAAAGTCATGCCCGGTGAACTTTTGTATGGGAAAAGTCATGCCCGGTCAACTTTTGTATTGGAAAGTCATGCCCGGTGATCTTTTGTACTGGGAAAGTCATGCCCGGTCAACTTTTGTATTGGGAAAGTCATGCCCGGTGAACTTTTGTATTGGGAAAGTCATGCCCGGTGAACTTTTGTATTGGGAAAGTCATGCCCGGTGATCTTTTGTACTGGGAAAGTCATGCCCGGTGAACTTTTGTATGGGAAAAGTCATGCCCGGTGAACTTTTGTATGGGAAAAGTCATGCCCGGTGAACTTTTGTATTGGGAAAGTCATGCCCGGTGAATTTTTGTATTGGGAAAGTCATGCCCGGTGAACTTTTGTATTGGGAAAGTCATGCCCGGTGAACTTTTATACTGGGAAAGTCATGCCCGGTGAACTTTTGTACTGGGAAAGTCATGCCCGGTCAACTTTTGTATTGGGAAAGTCATGCCCGGTGATCTTTTGTACTGGGAAAGTCATGACCGGTGAACTTTTGTATTGGGAAAGTCATGCCTGGTGAACTTTTGTATTGGGAAAGTCATGCCCGGTGAACTTTTTGACCTGGGAAAGTCATGCCCAGTGAACTTTTGTATTGGGAAAGTCATGCCCGGTGATCTTTTGTACTGGGAAAGTCATGCCCGGTGAACTTTTGTATGGGAAAGTCATGCCCGGTGAACTTTTGTATTGGGAAAGTCATGCCCGGTGATCTTTTGTACTGGGAAAGTCATGCCCGGTGAACTTTTGTATTGGGAAAGTCATGCCCGGTGAACTTTTGTATTGGGAAAGTCATGCCCGGTGAACTTTTGTATTGGGAAAATCATGCCCGGTGAACTTTTGTATTGGGAAAGTCATGCCCGGTCAACTTTTGTATTGGGAAAGTCATGCCCGGTCAACTTTTGTATTGGGAAAGTCATGCCCGGTGAACTTTTGTATTGGGAAAGTCATGCCCGGTGATCTTTTGTACTGGGAAAGTCATGCCCGGTGAACTTTTGTATGGGAAAAGTCATGCCCGGTGAACTTTTGTATTGGGAAAGTCATGCCCGGTGAATTTTTGTATTGGGAAAGTCATGCCCGGTGAACTTTTGTATGGGAAAAGTCATGCCCGGTGAACTTTTGTATTGGGAAAGTCATGCCCGGTGAACTTTTGTATTGGGAAAGTCATGCCCGGTGATCTTTTGTACTGGGAAAGTCATGCCCGGTGAACATTTGTATGGGAAAAGTCATGCCCGGTGAACTTTTGTATTGGGAAAGTCATGCCCGGTGAACTTTTGTATTGGGAAAGTCATGCCCGGTGATCTTTTGTACTGGGAAAGTCATGCCCGGTGAACTTTTGTATGGGAAAAGTCATGCCCGGTGAACTTTTGTATGGGAAAAGTCATGCCCGGTGAACTTTTGTATTGGGAAAGTCATGCCCGGTGAATTTTTGTATTGGGAAAGTCATGCCCGGTGAACTTTTGTATTGGGAAAGTCATGCCCGGTGAACTTTTATACTGGGAAAGTCATGCCCGGTGAACTTTTGTACTGGGAAAGTCATGCCCGGTCAACTTTTGTATTGGGAAAGTCATGCCTGGTGAACTTTTGTATTGGGAAAGTCATGCCCGGTGAACTTTTGTATTGGGAAAGTCATGCCCGGTGATCTTTTGTACTGGGAAAGTCATGCCCGGTGAACTTTTGTATTGGGAAAGTCATGCCCGGTGAACTTTTGTATTGGGAAAGTCATGCCCGGTGAACTTTTGTATTGGGAAAGTCATGCCCGGTGATTTTTTGTACTGGGAAAGTCATGCCCGGTCAACTTTTGTATTGGGAAAGTCATGCCCGGTGAACTTTTGTAATGGGAAAGTCATGCCCGGTCAACTTTTGTATTGGGAAAGTCATGCCCGGTGATCTTTTGTACTGGGAAAGTCATGCCCGGTGAACTTTTGTATGGGAAAAGTCATGCCCGGTGAACTTTTGTATTGGGAAAGTCATGCCCGGTGAACTTTTGTATTGGGAAAGTCATGCCCGGTGATCTTTTGTACTGGGAAAGTCATGACCGGTGAACTTTTGTATGGGAAAAGTCATGCCCGGTGAACTTTTGTATGGGAAAAGTCATGCCCGGTGAACTTTTGTATTGGGAAAGTCATGCCCGGTGAACTTTTGTATTGGGAAAGTCATGCCCGGTGAACTTTTGTATTGGGAAAGTCATGCCCGGTGAACTTTTGTATTGGGAAAGTCATGCCCGGTGAACATTTGTATGGGAAAAGTCATGCCCGGTGAACTTTTGTATTGGGAAAGTCATGCCCGGTGAACTTTTGTATTGGGAAAGTCATGCCCGGTGATCTTTTGTACTGGGAAAGTCATGCCCGGTGAACTTTTGTATGGGAAAAGTCATGCCCGGTGAACTTTTGTATGGGAAAAGTCATGCCCGGTGAACTTTTGTATTGGGAAAGTCATGCCCGGTGAATTTTTGTATTGGGAAAGTCATGCCCGGTGAACTTTTGAATTGGGAAAGTCATGCCCGGTGAACTTTTATACTGGGAAAGTCATGCCCGGTGAACTTTTGTACTGGGAAAGTCATGCCCGGTCAACTTTTGTATTGGGAAAGTCATGCCCGGAGATCTTTTGTACTGGGAAAGTCATGCCCGGTGAACTTTTGTATTGGGAAAGTCATGCCTGGTGAACTTTTGTATTGGGAAAGTCATGCCCGGTCAACTTTTGTATTGGGAAAGTCATGCCCGGTGAACTTTTGTATTGGGAAAGTCATGCCCGGTGAACTTTTGTATTGGGAAAGTCATGCCCGGTGATCTTTTGTACTGGGAAAGTCATGCCCGGTGAACTTTTGTACTGGGAAAGTCATGCCCGGTCAACTTTTGTATTGGGAAAGTCATGCCCGGTGATCTTTTGTACTGGGAAAGTCATGCCCGGTGAACTTTTGTATTGGGAAAGTCATGCCCGGTGAACTTTTGTATTGGGAAAGTCATGCCCGGTCAACTTTTGTATTGGGAAAGTCATGCCCGGTGAACTTTTGTATTGGGAAAGTCATGCCCGGTGAACTTTTGTACTGGGAAAGTCATGCCCAGTGAACTTTTGTATTGGGAAAGTCATGCCCGGTGATCTTTTGTACTGGGAAAGTCATGCCCGGTGAACTTTTGTATGGGAAAGTCATGCCCGGTGAACTTTTGTATTGGGAAAGTCATGCCCGGTGATCTTTTGTACTGGGAAAGTCATGCCCGGTGAACTTTTGTATTGGGAAAGTCATGCCCGGTGAACTTTTGTATTGGGAAAGTCATGCCCGGTGAACTTTTGTATGTGGAAAGTCATGCCCGGTCAACTTTTGTATTGGGAAAGTCATGCCCGGTGAACTTTTGTATTGGGAAAGTCATGCCGGGTGAACTTTTGTATTGGGAAAGTCATGCCCGGTGAACTTTTGTATTGGGAAAGTCATGCCCGGTGAACTTTTGTATGGGAAAAGTCATGCCCTTGTACTGGGAAAGTCATGCCCGGTGAACTTTTGTATTGGGAAAGTCATGCCCGGTGAACTTTTGTATTGGGAAAGTCATGCCCGGTGAACTTTTGTACTGGGAAAGTCATGCCCGGTGAACTTTTGTACTGGGAAAGTCATGCCCGGTCAACTTTTGTACTGGGAAAGTCATGCCCGGTGAACTTTTGTACTGGGAAAGTCATGCCCGGTGATCTTTTGTACTGGGAAAGTCATGCCCGGTGATCTTTTGTATTGGGAAAGTCATGCCCGGTGAACTTTTGTATTGGGAAAGTCATGCCCGGTGAACTTTTGTATTGGGAAAGTCATGCCCGGTGAACTTTTGTATTGGGAAAGTCATGCCCGGTGAACTTTTGTATTGGGAAAGTCATGCCCGGTGAACATTTGTATGGGAAAAGTCATGCCCGGTGAACTTTTGTATTGGGAAAGTCATGCCCGGTGAACTTTTGTATTGGGAAAGTCATGCCCGGTGATTTTTTGTACTGGGAAAGTCATGCCCGGTGAACTTTTGTATGGGAAAAGTCATGCCGGTGAACTTTTGTATTGGGAAAGTCATGCCCGGTGAACTTTTGTATTGGGAAAGTCATGCCCGGTGAACTTTTGTATTGGGAAAGTCATGCCCGGTGAACTTTTATACTGGGAAAGTCATGCCCGGTGAACTTTTGTACTGGGAAAGTCATGCCCGGTCAACTTTTGTATTGGGAAAGTCATGCCCGGTGATCTTTTGTACTGGGAAAGTCATGACCGGTAAACTTTTGTATTGGGAAAGTCATGCCTGGTGAACTTTTGTATTGGGAAAGTCATGCCCGGTGAACTTTTTGACCTGGGAAAGTCATGCCCAGTGAACTTTTGTATTGGGAAAGTCATGCCCGGTGATCTTTTGTACTGGGAAAGTCATGCCCGGTGAACTTTTGTATGGGAAAGTCATGCCCGGTGAACTTTTGTATTGGGAAAGTCATGCCCGGTGATCTTTTGTACTGGGAAAGTCATGCCCGGTGAACTTTTGTACTGGGAAAGTCATGCCCAGTGAACTTTTGTATTGGGAAAGTCATGCCCGGTGATCTTTTGTACTGGGAAAGTCATGCCCGGTGAACTTTTGTATGGGAAAGTCATGCCCGGTGAACTTTTGTATTGGGAAAGTCATGCCCGGTGATCTTTTGTACTGGGAAAGTCATGCCCGGTGAACTTTTGTATTGGGAAAGTCATGCCCGGTGAACTTTTGTATTGGGAAAGTCATGCCCGGTGAACTTTTGTATTGGGAAATCCATGCCCGGTCAACTTTTGTATTGGGAAAGTCATGCCCGGTGAACTTTTGTATTGGGAAAGTCATGCCCGGTGAACTTTTGTATTGGGAAAGTCATGCCCGGTGAACTTTTGTATTGGGAAAGTCATGCCCGGTGAACTTTTGTATGGGAAAAGTCATGCCCTTGTACTGGGAAAGTCATGCCCGGTGAACTTTTGTTTTGGGAAAGTCATGCCCGGTGAACTTTTGTATTGGGAAAGTCATGCCCGGTGAACTTTTGTACTGGGAAAGTCATGCCCGGTGAACTTTTGTACTGGGAAAGTCATGCCCGGTCAACTTTTGTACTGGGAAAGTCATGCCCGGTGAACTTTTGTACTGGGAAAGTCATGCCCGGTGATCTTTTGTACTGGGAAAGTCATGCCCGGTGAACTTTTGTATGGGAAAAGTCATGCCCGGTGATCTTTTGTATTGGGAAAGTCATGCCCGGTGAACTTTTGTATTGGGAAAGTCATGCCCGGTGAACTTTTGTATTGGGAAAGTCATGCCCGGTGAACTTTTGTATTGGGAAAGTCATGCCCGGTGAACTTTTGTATTGGGAAAGTCATGTCCGGTGAACATTTGTATGGGAAAAGTCATGCCCGGTGAACTTTTGTATTGGGAAAGTCATGCCCGGTGAACTTTTGTATTGGGAAAGTCATGCCCGGTGATCTTTTGTACTGGGAAAGTCATGCCCGGTGAACTTTTGTATGGGAAAAGTCATGCCCGGTGAACTTTTGTATGGGAAAAGTCATGCCCGGTGAACTTTTGTATTGGGAAAGTCATGCCCGGTGAATTTTTGTATTGGGAAAGTCATGCCCGGTGAACTTTTGTATTGGGAAAGTCATGCCCGGTGAACTTTTATACTGGGAAAGTCATGCCCGGTGAACTTTTGTACTGGGAAAGTCATGCCCGGTCAACTTTTGTATTGGGAAAGTCATGCCCGGTGATCTTTTGTATTGGGAAAGTCATGACCGGTGAACTTTTGTATTGGGAAAGTCATGCCTGGTGAACTTTTGTATTGGGAAAGTCATGCCCGGTGAACTTTTTGACCTGGGAAAGTCATGCCCAGTGAACTTTTGTATTGGGAAAGTCATGCCCGGTGATCTTTTGTACTGGGAAAGTCATGCCCGGTGAACTTTTGTATGGGAAAAGTCATGCCTGGTGAACTTTTGTATGGGAAAAGTCATGCCCGGTGAACTTTTGTATTGGGAAAGTCATGCCCGGTGAACTTTTGTATTGGGAAAGTCATGCCCGGTGATCTTTTGTACTGGGAAAGTCATGCCCGGTGAACTTTTGTATGGGAAAAGTCATGCCCGGTGAACTTTTGTATGGGAAAAGTCATGCCCGGTGAACTTTTGTATTGGGAAAGTCATGCCCGGTGAATTTTTGTATTGGGAAAGTCATGCCCGGTGAACTTTTGTATTGGGAAAGTCATGCCCGGTGAACTTTTATACTGGGAAAGTCATGCCCGGTGAACTTTTATACTGGGAAAGTCATGCCCGGTCAACTTTTGTATTGGGAAAGTCATGCCCGGTGATCTTTTGTACTGGGAAAGTCATGCCCGGTGAACTTTTGTATTGGGAAAGTCATGCCTGGTGAACTTTTGTATTGGGAAAGTCATGCCCGGTCAACTTTTGTATTGGGAAAGTCATGCCCGGTGAACTTTTGTATTGGGAAAGTCATGCCCGGTGAACTTTTGTATTGGGAAAGTCATGCCCGGTGATCTTTTGTACTGGGAAAGTCATGCCCGGTGAACTTTTGTATGGGAAAGTCATGCCCGGTGAACTTTTGTATTGGGAAAGTCATGCCCGGTGATCTTTTGTACTGGGAAAGTCATGCCCGGTGAACTTTTGTATTGGGAAAGTCATGCCCGGTGAACTTTTGTATTGGGAAAGTCATGCCCGGTGAACTTTTGTATTGGGAAAATCATGCCCGGTGAACTTTTGTATTGGGAAAGTCATGCCCGGTCAACTTTTGTATTGGGAAAGTCATGCCCGGTGAACTTTTGTACTGGGAAAGTCATGCCCGGTGAACTTTTGTATTGGGAAAGTCATGCCCGGTGAACTTTTGTATTGGGAAAGTCATGCCCGGTGAACTTTTGTAGTGGGAAAGTCATGCCCGGTGAACTTTTGTATGGGAAAAGTCATGCCCTTGTACTGGGAAAGTCATGCCCGGTGAACTTTTGTATTGGGAAAGTCATGCCCGGTGAACTTTTGTATTGGGAAAGTCATGCCCGGTGAACTTTTGTACTGGGAAAGTCATGCCCGGTGAACTTTTGTACTGGGAAAGTCATGCCCGGTCAACTTTTGTACTGGGAAAGTCATGCCCGGTGAACTTTTGTACTGGAAAGTCATGCCCGGTGATCTTTTGTACTGGGAAAGTCATGCCCGGTGAACTTTTGTATGGGAAAAGTCATGCCCGGTGATCTTTTGTATTGGGAAAGTCATGCCCGGTGAACTTTTGTATTGGGAAAGTCATGCACGGTGAACTTTTGTATTGGGAAAGTCATGCCCGGTGAACTTTTGTATTTGGAAAGTCATGCCCGGTGAACTTTTGTATTGGGAAAGTCATGCCCGGTGAACTTTTGTATTGGGAAAGTCATGCCCGGTGATTTTTTGTACTGGGAAAGTCATGCCCGGTCAACTTTTGTATTGGGAAAGTCATGCCCGGTGAACTTTTGTAATGGGAAAGTCATGCCCGGTCAACTTTTGTATTGGGAAAGTCATGCCCGGTGATCTTTTGTACTGGGAAAGTCATGCCCGGTGAACTTTTGTATGGGAAAAGTCATGCCCGGTGAACTTTTGTATTGGGAAAGTCATGCCCGGTGAACTTTTGTATTGGGAAAGTCATGCCCGGTGATCTTTTGTACTGGGAAAGTCATGCCCGGTGAACTTTTGTATGGGAAAAGTCATGCCCGGTGAACTTTTGTATGGGAAAAGTCATGCCCGGTGAACTTTTGTATTGGGAAAATCATGCCCGGTGAACTTTTGTATTGGGAAAGTCATGCCCGGTGAACTTTTGTATTGGGAAAGTCATGCCCGGTGAACTTTTGTATTGGGAAAGTCATGCCCGGTGAACATTTGTATGGGAAAAGTCATGCCCGGTGAACTTTTGTATTGGGAAAGTCATGCCCGGTGAACTTTTGTATTGGGAAAGTCATGCCCGGTGATCTTTTGTACTGGGAAAGTCATGCCCGGTGAACTTTTGTATGGGAAAAGTCATGCCCGGTGAACTTTTGTATGGGAAAAGTCATGCCCGGTGAACTTTTGTATTGGGAAAGTCATGCCCGGTGAATTTTTGTATTGGGAAAGTCATGCCCGGTGAACTTTTGTATTGGGAAAGTCATGCCCGGTGAACTTTTATACTGGGAAAGTCATGCCCGGTGAACTTTTGTACTGGGAAAGTCATGCCCGGTCAACTTTTGTATTGGGAAAGTCATGCCCGGTGATCTTTTGTACTGGGAAAGTCATGCCCGGTGAACTTTTGTATTGGGAAAGTCATGCCTGGTGAACTTTTGTATTGGGAAAGTCATGCCCGGTCAACTTTTGTATTGGGAAAGTCATGCCCGGTGAACTTTTGTATTGGGAAAGTCATGCCCGGTGAACTTTTGTATTGGGAAAGTCATGCCCGGTGATCTTTTGTACTGGGAAAGTCATGCCCGGTGAACTTTTGTACTGGGAAAGTCATGCCCGGTCAACTTTTGTATTGGGAAAGTCATGCCCGGTGATCTTTTGTACTGGGAAAGTCATGCCCGGTGAACTTTTGTATTGGGAAAGTCATGCCCGGTGAACTTTTGTATTGGGAAAGTCATGCCCGGTCAACTTTTGTATTGGGAAAGTCATGCCCGGTGAACTTTTGTATTGGGAAAGTCATGCCCGGTGAACTTTTGTACTGGGAAAGTCATGCCCAGTGAACTTTTGTATTGGGAAAGTCATGCCCGGTGATCTTTTGTACTGGGAAAGTCATGCCCGGTGAACTTTTGTATGGGAAAGTCATGCCCGGTGAACTTTTGTATTGGGAAAGTCATGCCCGGTGATCTTTTGTACTGGGAAAGTCATGCCCGGTGAACTTTTGTATTGGGAAAGTCATGCCCGGTGAACTTTTGTATTGGGAAAGTCATGCCCGGTGAACTTTTGTATTGGGAAAGTCATGCCCGGTGATCTTTTGTACTGGGAAAGTCATGCCCGGTGAACTTTTGTATGGGAAAAGTCATGCCCGGTGAACTTTTGTATGGGAAAAGTCATGCCCGGTGAACTTTTGTATTGGGAAAGTCATGCCCGGTGAATTTTTGTATTGGGAAAGTCATGCCCGGTGAACTTTTGTATGGGAAAAGTCATGCCCGGTGAACTTTTGTATTGGGAAAGTCATGCCCGGTGAACTTTTGTATTGGGAAAGTCATGCCCGGTGAACTTTTGTACTGGGAAAGTCATGCCCGGTGATCTTTTGTACTGGGAAAGTCATGCCCGGTGAACTTTTGTATGGGAAAAGTCATGCCCGGTGATCTTTTGTATTGGGAAAGTCATGCCCGGTGAACTTTTGTATTGGGAAAGTCATGCCCGGTGAACTTTTGTATTGGGAAAGTCATGCCCGGTGAACTTTTGTATTGGGAAAGTCATGCCCGGTGATCTTTTGTACTGGGAAAGTCATGCCCGGTGAACTTTTGTATTGGGAAAGTCATGCCCGGTGATCTTTTGTACTGGGAAAGTCATGCCCGGTGAACTTTTGTATGGGAAAAGTCATGCCCGGTGAACTTTTGTATGGGAAAAGTCATGCCCGGTGAACTTTTGTATTGGGAAAGTCATGCCCGGTGAATTTTTGTATTGGGAAAGTCATGCCCGGTGAACTTTTGTATTGGGAAAGTCATGCCCGGTGAACTTTTATACTGGGAAAGTCATGCCCGGTGAACTTTTGTACTGGGAAAGTCATGCCCGGTCAACTTTTGTATTGGGAAAGTCATGCCCGGTGATCTTTTGTACTGGGAAAGTCATGACCGGTGAACTTTTGTATTGGGAAAGTCATGCCTGGTGAACTTTTGTATTGGGAAAGTCATGCCCGGTGAACTTTTGTATTGGGAAAGTCATGCCCGGTGAACTTTTGTATTGGGAAAGTCATGCCCGGTGATCTTTTGTACTGGGAAAGTCATGCCCGGTGAACTTTTGTATGGGAAAGTCATGCCCGGTGAACTTTTGTATTGGGAAAGTCATGCCCGGTGATCTTTTGTACTGGGAAAGTCATGCCCGGTGAACTTTTGTACTGGGAAAGTCATGCCCAATGAACTTTTGTATTGGGAAAGTCATGCCCGGTGATCTTTTGTACTGGGAAAGTCATGCCCGGTGAACTTTTGTATGGGAAAGTCATGCCCGGTGAACTTTTGTATTGGGAAAGTCATGCCCGGTGATCTTTTGTACTGGGAAAGTCATGCCCGGTGAACTTTTGTATTGGGAAAGTCATGCCCGGTGAACTTTTGTATTGGGAAAGTCATGCCCGGTGAACTTTTGTATTGGGAAAGTCATGCCCGGTCAACTTTTGTATTGGGAAAGTCATGCCCGGTGAACTTTTGTATTGGGAAAGTCATGCCCGGTGAACTTTTGTATTGGGAAAGTCATGCCCGGTGAACTTTTGTATTGGGAAAGTCATGCCCGGTGAACTTTTTTATGGGAAAAGTCATGCCCTTGTACTGGGAAAGTCATGCCCGGTGAACTTTTGTATTGGGAAAGTCATGCCCGGTGAACTTTTGTATTGGGAAAGTCATGCCCGGTGAACTTTTGTACTGGGAATGTCATGCCCGGTGAACTTTTGTACTGGGAAAGTCATGCCCGGTCAACTTTTGTACTGGGAAAGTCATGCCCGGTGAACTTTTGTACTGGGAAAGTCATGCCCGGTGATCTTTTGTACTGGGAAAGTCATGCCCGGTGAACTTTTGTATGGGAAAAGTCATGCCCGGTGATCTTTTGTATTGGGAAAGTCATGCCCGGTGAACTTTTGTATTGGGAAAGTCATGCCCGGTGAACTTTTGTATTGGGAAAGTCATGCCCGGTGAACTTTTGTATTGGGAAAGTCATGCCCGGTGAACTTTTGTATTGGGAAAGTCATGCCCGGTGAACATTTGTATGGGAAAAGTCATGCCCGGTGAACTTTTGTATTGGGAAAGTCATGCCCGGTGAACTTTTGTATTGGGAAAGTCATGCCCGGTGATCTTTTGTACTGGGAAAGTCATGCCCGGTGAACTTTTGTATGGGAAAAGTCATGCCCGGTGAACTTTTGTATGGGAAAAGTCATGCCCGGTGAACTTTTGTATTGGGAAAGTCATGGCCGGTGAATTTTTGTATTGGGAAAGTCATGCCCGGTGAACTTTTGTATTGGGAAAGTCATGCCCGGTGAACTTTTATACTGGGAAAGTCATGCCCGGTGAACTTTTGTACTGGGAAAGTCATGCCCGGTCAACTTTTGTATTGGGAAAGTCATGCCCGGTGATCTTTTGTACTGGGAAAGTCATGACCGGTGAACTTTTGTATTGGGAAAGTCATGCCTGGTGAACTTTTGTATTGGGAAAGTCATGCCCGGTGAACTTTTTGACCTGGGAAAGTAATGCCCAGTGAACTTTTGTATTGGGAAAGTCATGCCCGGTGATCTTTTGTACTGGGAAAGTCATGCCCGGTGAACTTTTGTATGGGAAAAGTCATGCCCGGTGAACTTTTGTATGGGAAAAGTCATGCCCGGTGAACTTTTGTATTGGGAAAGTCATGCCCGGTGAACTTTTGTATTGGGAAAGTCATGCCCGGTGATCTTTTGTACTGGGAAAGTCATGCCCGGTGAACTTTTGTATGGGAAAAGTCATGCCCGGTGAACTTTTGTATGGGAAAAGTCATGCCCGGTGAACTTTTGTATTGGGAAAGTCATGCCCGGTGAATTTTTGTATTGGGAAAGTCATGCCCGGTGAACTTTTGTATTGGGAAAGTCATGCCCGGTGAACTTTTATACTGGGAAAGTCATGCCCGGTGAACTTTTGTACTGGGAAAGTCATGCCCGGTCAACTTTTGTATTGGGAAAGTCATGCCCGGTGATCTTTTGTACTGGGAAAGTCATGCCCGGTGAACTTTTGTATTGGGAAAGTCATGCCTGGTGAACTTTTGTATTGGGAAAGTCATGCCCGGTCAACTTTTGTATTGGGAAAGTCATGCCCGGTGAACTTTTGTATTGGGAAAGTCATGCCCGGTGAACTTTTGTATTGGGAAAGTCATGCCCGGTGATCTTTTGTACTGGGAAAGTCATGCCCGGTGAACTTTTGTATGGGAAAGTCATGCCCGGTGAACTTTTGTATTGGGAAAGTCATGCCCGGTGATCTTTTGTACTGGGAAAGTCATGCCCGGTGAACTTTTGTATTGGGAAAGTCATGCCCGGTGAACTTTTGTATTGGGAAAGTCATGTATTGGGAAAATCATGCCCGGTGAACTTTTGTATTGGGAAAGTCATGCCCGGTCAACTTTTGTATTGGGAAAGTCATGCCCGGTGAACTTTTGTACTGGGAAAGTCATGCCCGGTGAACTTTTGTATTGGGAAAGTCATGCCCGGTGAACTTTTGTATTGGGAAAGTCATGCCCGGTGAACTTTTGTATTGGGAAAGTCATGCCCGGTGAACTTTTGTAGTGGGAAAGTCATGCCCGGTGAACTTTTGTATGGGAAAAGTCATGCCCTTGTACTGGGAAAGTCATGCCCGGTGAACTTTTGTATTGGGAAAGTCATGCCCGGTGAACTTTTGTATTGGGAAAGTCATGCCCGGTGAACTTTTGTACTGGGAAAGTCATGCCCGGTGAACTTTTGTACTGGGAAAGTCATGCCCGGTCAACTTTTGTACTGGGAAAGTCATGCCCGGTGAACTTTTGTACTGGAAAGTCATGCCCGGTGATCTTTTGTACTGGGAAAGTCATGCCCGGTGAACTTTTGTATGGGAAAGTCATGCCCGGTGAACTTTTGTACTGGAAAGTCATGCCCGGTGATCTTTTGTACTGGGAAAGTCATGCCCGGTGAACTTTTGTATGGGAAAAGTCATGCCCGGTGATCTTTTGTATTGGGAAAGTCATGCCCGGTGAACTTTTGTATTGGGAAAGTCATGCACGGTGAACTTTTGTATTGGGAAAGTCATGCCCGGTGAACTTTTGTATTTGGAAAGTCATGCCCGGTGAACTTTTGTATTGGGAAAGTCATGCCCGGTGAACTTTTGTATTGGGAAAGTCATGCCCGGTGATTTTTTGTACTGGGAAAGTCATGCCCGGTCAACTTTTGTATTGGGAAAGTCATGCCCGGTGAACTTTTGTAATGGGAAAGTCATGCCCGGTCAACTTTTGTATTGGGAAAGTCATGCCCGGTGATCTTTTGTACTGGGAAAGTCATGCCCGGTGAACTTTTGTATGGGAAAAGTCATGCCCGGTGAACTTTTGTATTGGGAAAGTCATGCCCGGTGAACTTTTGTATTGGGAAAGTCATGCCCGGTGATCTTTTGTACTGGGAAAGTCATGCCCGGTGAACTTTTGTATGGGAAAAGTCATGCCCGGTGAACTTTTGTATGGGAAAAGTCATGCCCGGTGAACTTTTGTATTGGGAAAGTCATGCCCGGTGAACTTTTGTTTTGGGAAAGTCATGCCCGGTGAACTTTATTGGGAAAGTCATGCCCGGTGAACTTTTGTATTGGGAAAGTCATGCCCGGTGAACATTTGTATGGGAAAAGTCATGCCCGGTGAACTTTTGTATTGGGAAAGTCATGCCCGGTGAACTTTTGTATTGGGAAAGTCATGCCCGGTGATCTTTTGTACTGGGAAAGTCATGCCCGGTGAACTTTTGTATGGGAAAAGTCATGCCCGGTGAACTTTTGTATGGGAAAAGTCATGCCCGGTGAACTTTTGTATTGGGAAAGTCATGCCCGGTGAATTTTTGTATTGGGAAAGTCATGCCCGGTGAACTTTTGTATTGGGAAAGTCATGCCCGGTGAACTTTTATACTGAGAAAGTCATGCCCGGTGAACTTTTGTACTGGGAAAGTCATGCCCGGTCAACTTTTGTATTGGGAAAGTCATGCCCGGTGATCTTTTGTACTGGGAAAGTCATGCCCGGTGAACTTTTGTATTGGGAAAGTCATGCCTGGTGAACTTTTGTATTGGGAAAGTCATGCCCGGTCAACTTTTGTATTGGGAAAGTCATGCCCGGTGAACTTTTGTATTGGGAAAGTCATGCCCGGTGAACTTTTGTATTGGGAAAGTCATGCCCGGTGATCTTTTGTACTGGGAAAGTCATGCCCGGTGAACTTTTGTACTGGGAAAGTCATGCCCGGTCAACTTTTGTATTGGGAAAGTCATGCCCGGTGATCTTTTGTACTAGAAAAGTCATGCCCGGTGAACTTTTGTATTGGGAAAGTCATGCCCGGTGAACTTTTGTATTGGGAAAGTCATGCCCGGTCAACTTTTGTATTGGGAAAGTCATGCCCGGTGAACTTTTGTATTGGGAAAGTCATGCCCGGTGAACTTTTGTACTGGGAAAGTCATGCCCAGTGAACTTTTGTATTGGGAAAGTCATGCCCGGTGATCTTTTGTACTGGGAAAGTCATGCCCGGTGAACTTTTGTATGGGAAAGTCATGCCCGGTGAACTTTTGTATTGGGAAAGTCATGCCCGGTGATCTTTTGTACTGGGAAAGTCATGCCCGGTGAACTTTTGTATTGGGAAAGTCAAGCCCGGTGAACTTTTGTATTGGGAAAGTCATGCCCGGTCAACTTTTGTATTGGGAAAGTCATGCCCGGTGAACTTTTGTATTGGGAAAGTCATGCCCGGTGAACTTTTGTATTGGGAAAGTCATGCCCGGTGAACTTTTGTATTGGGAAAGTCATGCCCTTGTACTGGGAAAGTCATGCCCGGTGAACTTTTGTATTGGGAAAGTCATGCCCGGTGAACTTTTGTATTGGGAAAGTCATGCCCGGTGAACTTTTGTACTGGGAAAGTCATGCCCGGTGAACTTTTGTACTGGGAAAGTCATGCCCGGTCAACTTTTGTACTGGGAAAGTCATGCCCGGTGAACTTTTGTAATGGGAAAGTCATGCCCGGTGATCTTTTGTACTGGGAAAGTCATGCCCGGTGAACTTTTGTATGGGAAAAGTCATGCCCGGTGATCTTTTGTATTGGGAAAGTCATGCCCGGTGAACTTTTGTATTGGGAAAGTCATGCCCGGTGAACTTTTGTATTGGGAAAGTCATGCCCGGTGAACTTTTGTATTGGGAAAGTCATGCCCGGTGAACTTTTGTATTGGGAAAGTCATGCCCGGTGAACATTTGTATGGGAAAAGTCATGCCCGGTGAACTTTTGTATTGGGAAAGTCATGCCCGGTGAACTTTTGTATTGGGAAAGTCATGCCCGGTGATCTTTTGTACTGGGAAAGTCATGCCCGGTGAACTTTTGTATGGGAAAAGTCATGCCCGGTGAACTTTTGTATGGGAAAAGTCATGCCCGGTGAACTTTTGTATTGGGAAAGTCATGCCCGGTGAACTTTTGTATTGGGAAAGTCATGCCCGGTGAACTTTTGTAGGGGGAAAGTCATGCCCGGTGAACTTTTGTATTGGGAAAGTCATGCCCGGTGAACATTTGTATGGGAAAAGTCATGCCCGGTGAACTTTTGTATTGGGAAAGTCATGCCCGGTGAACTTTTGTATTGGGAAAGTCATGCCCGGTGATCTTTTGTACTGGGAAAGTCATGCCCGGTGAACTTTTGTATGGGAAAAGTCATGCCCGGTGAACTTTTGTATGGGAAAAGTCATGCCCGGTGAACTTTTGTATTGGGAAAGTCATGCCCGGTGAATTTTTGTATTGGGAAAGTCATGCCCGGTGAACTTTTGTATTGGGAAAGTCATGCCCGGTGAACTTTTGTATTGGGAAAGTCATGCCCGGTGAACTTTTGTATGGGAAAAGTCATGCCCGGTGAACTTTTGTATGGGAAAAGTCATGCCCGGTGATCTTTTGTACTGGGAAAGTCATGCCCGGTGAACTTTTGTATGGGAAAAGTCATGCCCGGTGAACTTTTTGACCTGGGAAAGTCATGCCCAGTGAACTTTTGTATTGGGAAAGTCATGCCCGGTGATCTTTTGTACTGGGAAAGTCATGCCCGGTGAACTTTTGTATGGGAAAAGTCATGCCCGGTGAACTTTTGTATGGGAAAAGTCATGCCCGGTGAACTTTTGTATTGGGAAAGTCATGCCCGGTGAACTTTTGTATTGGGAAAGTCATGCCCGGTGATCTTTTGTACTGGGAAAGTCATGCCCGGTGAACTTTTGTATGGGAAAAGTCATGCCCGGTGAACTTTTGTATGGGAAAAGTCATGCCCGGTGAACTTTTGTATTGGGAAAGTCATGCCCGGTGAATTTTTGTATTGGGAAAGTCATGCCCGGTGAACTTTTGTATTGGGAAAGTCATGCCCGGTGAACTTTTATACTGGGAAAGTCATGCCCGGTGAACTTTTGTACTGGGAAAGTCATGCCCGGTCAACTTTTGTATTGGGAAAGTCATGCCCGGTGATCTTTTGTACTGGGAAAGTCATGCCCGGTGAACTTTTGTATTGGGAAAGTCATGCCTGGTGAACTTTTGTATTGGGAAAGTCATGCCCGGTCAACTTTTGTATTGGGAAAGTCATGCCCGGTGAACTTTTGTATTGGGAAAGTCATGCCCGGTGAACTTTTGTATTGGGAAAGTCATGCCCGGTGATCTTTTGTACTGGGAAAGTCATGCCCGGTGAACTTTTGTATGGGAAAGTCATGCCCGGTGAACTTTTGTATTGGGAAAGTCATGCCCGGTGATCTTTTGTACTGGGAAAGTCATGCCCGGTGAACTTTTGTATTGGGAAAGTCATGCCCGGTGAACTTTTGTATTGGGAAAGTCATGCCCGGTGAACTTTTGTATTGGGAAAATCATGCCCGGTGAACTTTTGTATTGGGAAAGTCATGCCCGGTCAACTTTTGTATTGGGAAAGTCATGCCCGGTGAACTTTTGTACTGGGAAAGTCATGCCCGGTGAACTTTTGTATTGGGAAAGTCATGCCCGGTGAACTTTTGTATTGGGAAAGTCATGCCCGGTGAACTTTTGTATTGGGAAAGTCATGCCCGGTGAACTTTTGTAGTGGGAAAGTCATGCCCGGTGAACTTTTGTATGGGAAAAGTCATGCCCTTGTACTGGGAAAGTCATGCCCTTGTACTGGGAAAGTCATGCCCGGTGAACTTTTGTATTGGGAAAGTCATGCCCGGTGAACTTTTGTACTGGGAAAGTCATGCCCGGTGAACTTTTGTACTGGGAAAGTCATGCCCGGTCAACTTTTGTACTGGGAAAGTCATGCCCGGTGAACTTTTGTACTGGAAAGTCATGCCCGGTGATCTTTTGTACTGGGAAAGTCATGCCCGGTGAACTTTTGTATGGGAAAAGTCATGCCCGGTGATCTTTTGTATTGGGAAAGTCATGCCCGGTGAACTTTTGTATTGGGAAAGTCATGCACGGTGAACTTTTGTATTGGGAAAGTCATGCCCGGTGAACTTTTGTATTTGGAAAGTCATGCCCGGTGAACTTTTGTATTGGGAAAGTCATGCCCGGTGAACTTTTGTATTGGGAAAGTCATGCCCGGTGATTTTTTGTACTGGGAAAGTCATGCCCGGTCAACTTTTGTATTGGGAAAGTCATGCCCGGTGAACTTTTGTAATGGGAAAGTCATGCCCGGTCAACTTTTGTATTGGGAAAGTCATGCCCGGTGATCTTTTGTACTGGGAAAGTCATGCCCGGTGAACTTTTGTATGGGAAAAGTCATGCCCGGTGAACTTTTGTATTGGGAAAGTCATGCCCGGTGAACTTTTGTATTGGGAAAGTCATGCCCGGTGATCTTTTGTACTGGGAAAGTCATGCCCGGTGAACTTTTGTATGGGAAAAGTCATGCCCGGTGAACTTTTGTATGGGAAAAGTCATGCCCGGTGAACTTTTGTATTGGGAAAGTCATGCCCGGTGAACTTTTGTATTGGGAAAGTCATGCCCGGTGAACTTTTGTATTGGGAAAGTCATGCCCGGTGAACTTTTGTATTGGGAAAGTCATGCCCGGTGAACATTTGTATGGGAAAAGTCATGCCCGGTGAACTTTTGTATTGGGAAAGTCATGCCCGGTGAACTTTTGTATTGGGAAAGTCATGCCCGGTGATCTTTTGTACTGGGAAAGTCATGCCCGGTGAACTTTTGTATGGGAAAAGTCATGCCCGGTGAACTTTTGTATGGGAAAAGTCATGCCCGGTGAACTTTTGTATTGGGAAAGTCATGCCCGGTGAATTTTTGTATTGGGAAAGTCATGCCCGGTGATCTTTTGTACTGGGAAAGTCATGCCCGGTGAACTTTTGTATGGGAAAAGTCATGCCCGGTGAACTTTTGTATTGGGAAAGTCATGCCCGGTGAACTTTTGTATTGGGAAAGTCATGCCCGGTGATCTTTTGTACTGGGAAAGTCATGCCCGGTGAACTTTTGTATGGGAAAAGTCATGCCCGGTGATCTTTTGTATTGGGAAAGTCATGCCCGGTGAACTTTTGTATTGGGAAAGTCATGCCCGGTGAACTTTTGTATTGGGAAAGTCATGCCCGGTGAACTTTTGTATTGGGAAAGTCATGCCCGGTGAACTTTTGTATTGGGAAAGTCATGCCCGGTGAACATTTGTATGGGAAAAGTCATGCCCGGTGAACTTTTGTATTGGGAAAGTCATGCCCGGTGAACTTTTGTATTGGGAAAGTCATGCCCGGTGATCTTTTGTACTGGGAAAGTCATGCCCGGTGAACTTTTGTATGGGAAAAGTCATGCCCGGTGAACTTTTGTATGGGAAAAGTCATGCCCGGTGAACTTTTGTATTGGGAAAGTCATGCCCGGTGAATTTTTGTATTGGGAAAGTCATGCCCCGTGAACTTTTGTATTGGGAAAGTCATGCCCGGTGAACTTTTATACTGGGAAAGTCATGCCCGGTGAACTTTTGTACTGGGAAAGTCATGCCCGGTCAACTTTTGTATTGGGAAAGTCATGCCCGGTGATCTTTTGTACTGGGAAAGTCATGCCCGGTGAACTTTTGTATGGGAAAAGTCATGCCCGGTGAACTTTTGTATGGGAAAAGTCATGCCCGGTGAACTTTTGTATTGGGAAAGTCATGCCCGGTGAATTTTTGTATTGGGAAAGTCATGCCCCGTGAACTTTTGTATTGGGAAAGTCATGCCCGGTGAACTTTTATACTGGGAAAGTCATGCCCGGTGAACTTTTGTACTGGGAAAGTCATGCCCGGTCAACTTTTGTATTGGGAAAGTCATGCCCGGTGATCTTTTGTACTGGGAAAGTCATGACCGGTGAACTTTTGTATTGGGAAAGTCATGCCTGGTGAACTTTTGTATTGGGAAATCATGCCCGGTGAACTTTTTGACCTGGGAAAGTCATGCCCAGTGAACTTTTGTATTGGGAAAGTCATGCCCGGTGATCTTTTGTACTGGGAAAGTCATGCCCGGTGAACTTTTGTATGGGAAAAGTCATGCCCGGTGAACTTTTGTATGGGAAAAGTCATGCCCGGTGAACTTTTGTATTGGGAAAGTCATGCCCGGTGAACTTTTGTATTGGGAAAGTCATGCCCGGTGATCTTTTGTACTGGGAAAGTCATGCCCGGTGAACTTTTGTATGGGAAAAGTCATGCCCGGTGAACTTTTGTATGGGAAAAGTCATGCCCGGTGAACTTTTGTATTGGGAAAGTCATGCCCGGTGAATTTTTGTATTGGGAAAGTCATGCCCGGTGAACTTTTGTATTGGGAAAGTCATGCCCGGTGAACTTTTATACTGGGAAAGTCATGCCCGGTGAACTTTTGTACTGGGAAAGTCATGCCCGGTCAACTTTTGTATTGGGAAAGTCATGCCCGGTGATCTTTTGTACTGGGAAAGTCATGCCCGGTGAACTTTTGTATTGGGAAAGTCATGCCTGGTGAACTTTTGTATTGGGAAAGTCATGCCCGGTCAACTTTTGTATTGGGAAAGTCATGCCCGGTGAACTTTTGTATTGGGAAAGTCATGCCCGGTGAACTTTTGTATTGGGAAAGTCATGCCCGGTGATCTTTTGTACTGGGAAAGTCATGCCCGGTGAACTTTTGTATGGGAAAGTCATGCCCGGTGAACTTTTGTATTGGGAAAGTCATGCCCGGTGATCTTTTGTACTGGGAAAGTCATGCCCGGTGAACTTTTGTATTGGGAAAGTCATGCCCGGTGAACTTTTGTATTGGGAAAGTCATGCCCGGTGAACTTTTGTATTGGGAAAATCATGCCCGGTGAACTTTTGTATTGGGAAAGTCATGCCCGGTCAACTTTTGTATTGGGAAAGTCATGCCCGGTGAACTTTTGTACTGGGAAAGTCATGCCCGGTGAACTTTTGTATTGGGAAAGTCATGCCCGGTGAACTTTTGTATTGAGAAAGTCATGCCCGGTGAACTTTTGTATTGGGAAAGTCATGCCCGGTGAAATTTTGTAGTGGGAAAGTCATGCCCGGTGAACTTTTGTATGGGAAAAGTCATGCCCTTGTACTGGGAAAGTCATGCCCGGTGAACTTTTGTATTGGGAAAGTCATGCCCGGTGAACTTTTGTATTGGGAAAGTCATGCCCGGTGAACTTTTGTACTGGGAAAGTCATGCCCGGTGAACTTTTGTACTGGGAAAGTCATGCCCGGTCAACTTTTGTACTGGGAAAGTCATGCCCGGTGAACTTTTGTACTGGAAAGTCATGCCCGGTGATCTTTTGTACTGGGAAAGTCATGCCCGGTGAACTTTTGTATGGGAAAAGTCATGCCCGGTGATCTTTTGTATTGGGAAAGTCATGCCCGGTGAACTTTTGTATTGGGAAAGTCATGCACGGTGAACTTTTGTATTGGGAAAGTCATGCCCGGTGAACTTTTGTATTTGGAAAGTCATGCCCGGTGAACTTTTGTATTGGGAAAGTCATGCCCGGTGAACTTTTGTATTGGGAAAGTCATGCCCGGTGATTTTTTGTACTGGGAAAGTCATGCCCGGTCAACTTTTGTATTGGGAAAGTCATGCCCGGTGAACTTTTGTAATGGGAAAGTCATGCCCGGTCAACTTTTGTATTGGGAAAGTCATGCCCGGTGATCTTTTGTACTGGGAAAGTCATGCCCGGTGAACTTTTGTATGGGAAAAGTCATGCCCGGTGATCTTTTGTACTGGGAAAGTCATGCCCGGTGAACTTTTGTATGGGAAAAGTCATGCCCGGTGAACTTTTGTATGGGAAAAGTCATGCCCGGTGAACTTTTGTATTGGGAAAGTCATGCCCGGTGAACTTTTGTATTGGGAAAATCATGCCCGGTGAACTTTTGTATTGGGAAAGTCATGCCCGGTGAACATTTGTATGGGAAAAGTCATGCCCGGTGAACTTTTGTATTGGGAAAGTCATGCCCGGTGAACTTTTGTATTGGGAAAGTCATGCCCGGTGATCTTTTGTACTGGGAAAGTCATGCCCGGTGAACTTTTGTATGGGAAAAGTCATGCCCGGTGAACTTTTGTATGGGAAAAGTCATGCCCGGTGAACTTTTGTATTGGGAAAGTCATGCCCGGTGAATTTTTGTATTGGGAAAGTCATGCCCGGTGAACTTTTGTATTGGGAAAGTCATGCCCGGTGAACTTTTATACTGGGAAAGTCATGCCCGGTGAACTTTTGTACTGGGAAAGTCATGCCCGGTCAACTTTTGTATTGGGAAAGTCATGCCCGGTGATCTTTTGTACTGGGAAAGTCATGCCCGGTGAACTTTTGTATTGGGAAAGTCATGCCTGGTGAACTTTTGTATTGGGAAAGTCATGCCCGGTCAACTTTTGTATTGGGAAAGTCATGCCCGGTGAACTTTTGTATTGGGAAAGTCATGCCCGGTGAACTTTTGTATTGGGAAAGTCATGCCCGGTGATCTTTTGTACTGGGAAAGTCATGCCCGGTGAACTTTTGTGCTGGGAAAGTCATGCCCGGTCAACTTTTGTATTGGGAAAGTCATGCCCGGTGATCTTTTGTACTGGGAAAGTCATGCCCGGTGAACTTTTGTATTGGGAAAGTCATGCCCGGTGAACTTTTGTATTGGGAAAGTCATGCCCGGTCAACTTTTGTATTGGGAAAGTCATGCCCGGTGAACTTTTGTATTGGGAAAGTCATGCCCGGTGAACTTTTGTATTGGGAAAGTCATGCCCGGTCAACTTTTGTATTGGGAAAGTCATGCCCGGTGAACTTTTGTATTGGGAAAGTCATGCCCGGTGAACTTTTGTATTGGGAAAGTCATGCCCGGTGAACTTTTGTATTGGGAAAGTCATGCCCGGTGAACTTTTGTATGGGAAAAGTCATGCCCTTGTACTGGGAAAGTCATGCCCGGTGAACTTTTGTATTGGGAAAGTCATGCCCGGTGAACTTTTGTATTGGGAAAGTCATGCCCGGTGAACTTTTGTACTGGGAAAGTCATGCCCGGTGAACTTTTGTACTGGGAAAGTCATGCCCGGTCAACTTTTGTACTGGGAAAGTCATGCCCGGTGAACTTTTGTACTGGGAAAGTCATGCCCGGTGATCTTTTGTATTGGGAAAGTCATGCCCGGTGAACTTTTGTATGGGAAAAGTCATGCCCGGTGATCTTTTGTATTGGGAAAGTCATGCCCGGTGAACTTTTGTATTGGGAAAGTCATGCCCGGTGAACTTTTGTATTGGGAAAGTCATGCCCGGTGAACTTTTGTATTGGGAAAGTCATGCCCGGTGAACTTTTGTATTGGGAAAGTCATGCCCGGTGAACATTTGTATGGGAAAAGTCATGCCCGGTGAACTTTTGTATTGGGAAAGTCATGCCCGGTGAACTTTTGTATTGGGAAAGTCATGCCCGGTGATCTTTTGTACTGGGAAAGTCATGCCCGGTGAACTTTTGTATGGGAAAAGTCATGCCCGGTGAACTTTTGTATGGGAAAAGTCATGCCCGGTGATCTTTTGTACTGGGAAAGTCATGACCGGTGAACTTTTGTATTGGGAAAGTCATGCCTGGTGAACTTTTGTATTGGGAAAGTCATGCCCGGTGAACTTTTTGACCTGGGAAAGTCATGCCCAGTGAACTTTTGTATTGGGAAAGTCATGCCCGGTGATCTTTTGTACTGGGAAAGTCATGCCCGGTGAACTTTTGTATGGGAAAGTCATGCCCGGTGAACTTTTGTATTGGGAAAGTCATGCCCGGTGATCTTTTGTACTGGGAAAGTCATGCCCGGTGAACTTTTGTATTGGGAAAGTCATGCCCGGTGAACTTTTGTATTGGGAAAGTCATGCCCGGTGAACTTTTGTATTGGGAAAATCATGCCCGGTGAACTTTTGTATTGGGAAAGTCATGCCCGGTCAACTTTTGTATTGGGAAAGTCATGCCCGGTGAACTTTTGTACTGGGAAAGTCATGCCCGGTGAACTTTTGTATTGGGAAAGTCATGCCCGGTGAACTTTTGTATTGGGAAAGTCATGCCCGGTGAACTTTTGTATTGGGAAAGTCATGCCCGGTGAACTTTTGTAGTGGGAAAGTCATGCCCGGTGAACTTTTGTATGGGAAAAGTCATGCCCTTGTACTGGGAAAGTCATGCCCGGTGAACTTTTGTATTGGGAAAGTCATGCCCGGTGAACTTTTGTACTGGGAAAGTCATGCCCGGTGAACTTTTGTACTGGGAAAGTCATGCCCGGTCAACTTTTGTACTGGGAAAGTCATGCCCGGTGAACTTTTGTACTGGAAAGTCATGCCCGGTGATCTTTTGTACTGGGAAAGTCATGCCCGGTGAACTTTTGTATGGGAAAAGTCATGCCCGGTGATCTTTTGTATTGGGAAAGTCATGCCCGGTGAACTTTTGTATTGGGAAAGTCATGCCCGGTGAACTTTTGTATGGGAAAAGTCATGCCCGGTGAACTTTTGTATTGGGAAAGTCATGCCCGGTCAACTTTTGTATGGGAAAAGTCATGCCCGGTGAACTTTTGTATGGGAAAAGTCATGCCCGGTCAACTTTTGTATTGGGAAAGTCATGCCCGGTGAACTTTTGTATGGGAAAAGTCATGCCCGGTGATCTTTTGTACTGGGAAAGTCATGCCCGGTCAACTTTTGTATGGGAAAAGTCATGCCCGGTGAACTTTTGTATTGGGAAAGTCATGCCCGGTCAACTTTTGTATTGGGAAAGTCATGTCCGGTGAACTTTTGTATTGGGAAAGTCATGCCCGGTGAACTTTTGTATTGGGAAAGTCATGCCCGGTGAACTTTTGTATTGGGAAAATCATGCCCGGTGAACTTTTGTATTGGGAAAGTCATGCCCGGTGAACTTTTGTATTGGGAAAGTCATGCCCGGTGAACTTTTGTATTGGGAAAGTCATGCCCGGTGAACTTTTGTATTGGGAAAGACATGCCCGGTGAACTTTTGTATTGGGAAAGTCATGCCCGGTGAACTTTTGTATTGGGAAAGTCATGCCCGGTGATCTTTTGTACTGGGAAAGTCATGCCCGGTGAACTTTTGTATTGGGAAAGTCATGCCCGGTCAACTTTTGTATTGGGAAAGTCATGCCCGGTCAACTTTTGTATTGGGAAAGTCATGCCCGGTGATCTTTTGTACTGGGAAAGTCATGCCCGGTGAACTTTTGTGTTGGGGAAATCATGCCCGGTGATCTTTTGTACTGGGAAAGTCATGCCCGGTCAACTTTTGTATTGGGAAAGTCATGCCCGGTGAACTTTTGTATTGGGAAAGTCATGCCCGGTGAACTTTTGTATTGGGAAAGTCATGCCCGGTGAACTTTTGTATTGGGAAAGTCATGCCCGGTGAACTTTTGTACTGGGAAAGTCATGCCCGGTGAACTTTTGTATTGGGAAAGTCATGCCCGGTGAACTTTTGTATTGGGAAAGTCATGCCCGGTGAACTTTTGTATTGGGAAAGTCATGCCCGGTGAACTTTTGTATTGGGAAAGTCATGCTCGGTGAACTTTTGTATTGGGAAAGTCATGCCCGTTGAACTTTTGTATTGGGAAAGTCATGCCCGGTGAACTTTTGTATTGGGAAAGTCATGCCCGGTGAACTTTTGTATTGGGAAAGTCATGCCCGGTGATCCTTTGTACTGGGAAAGTCATGCCCGGTGAACTTTTGTATTGGGAAAGTCATGCCCGGTCAACTTTTGTATTGGGAAAGTCATGCCCGGTCAACTTTTGTATTGGGAAAGTCATGCCCGGTGATCTTTTGTACTGGGAAAGTCATGCCCGGTGAACTTTTGTATTGGGAAAGTCATGCCCGGTGATCTTTTGTACTGGGAAAGTCATGCCCGGTGAACTTTTGTATTGGGAAAGTCATGCCCGGTGAACTTTTGTATTGGGAAAGTCATGCCCGGTGAACTTTTGTACTGGGAAAGTCATGCCCGGTGAACTTTTGTACTGGGAAAGTCATGCCCGGTGAACTTTTGTATTGGGAAAGTTATGCCCGGTGAACTTTTGTATGGGAAAAGTCATGCCCGGTGAACTTTTGTATGGGAAAAGTCATGCCCGGTGAACTTTTGTATTTTGAAAGTCATGCCCGGTGAACTTTTGTATGGGAAAAGTCATGCCCGGTGATCTTTTGTACTGGGAAAGTCATGCCCGGTGATCTTTTGTACTGGGAAAGTCATGCCCGGTGAACTTTTGTATTGGGAAAGTCATGCCCGGTGAACTTTTGTATTCGGAAAGTCATGCCCGGTGAACTTTTCTATTGGGAAAGTCATGCCCTGTGAACTTTTGTATTGAAAAGTCATGCCCGGTGAACTTTTGTACTGGGAAAGTCATGCCCGGTGAACTTTTGTATTGGGAAAGTCATGCCCGGTGAACTTTTGTATTGGGAAATTCATGCCCGGTGAACTTTTGTATTGGGAAAGTCATGCCCGGTGAACTTTTGTATTGGGAAAGTCATGCCCGGTGAACTTTTGTATTGGGAAAGTCATGCCCGGTCAACTTTTGTATTGGGAAAGTCATGCCCGGTGAACTTTTGTATTGGGAAAGTCATGCCCGGTGAACTTTTGTATTGGGAAAGTCATGCCCGGTGAACTTTTGTATTGGGAAAGTCATGCCCGGTGAACTTTTGTATTGGGAAAGTCATGCCCGGTGAACTTTTGTATGGGAAAAGTCATGCCCGGTGAACTTTTGTATTGGGAAAGTCATGCCCGGTGAACTTTTGTATTGGGAAAGTCATGCCCGGTGAACTTTTGTATTGGGAAAGTCATGCCCGGTGAACTTTTGTATTGGGAAAGTCATGCCCGGTGATCTTTTGTACTGGGAAAGTCATGCCCGGTGAACTTTTGTATTGGGAAAGTCATGCCCGGTGAACTTTTGTATGGGAAAAGTCATGCCCGGTGAACTTTTGTATTGGGAAAGTCATGCCCGGTGATCTTTTGTACTGGGAAAGTCATGCCCGGTGAACTTTTGTATTGGGAAAGTCATGCCCGGTGAACTTTTGTATTGGGAAAGTCATGCCCGGTGAACTTTTGTATTGGGAAAGTCATGCCCGGTGAACTTTTGTATGGGAAAAGTCATGCCCGGTGAACATTTGTACTGGGAAAGTCATGCCCGGTCAACTTTTGTATTGGGAAAGTCATGCCCGGTGATCTTTTGTACTGGGAAAGTCATGCCCGGTGAACTTTTGTATTGGGAAAGTCATGCCCGGTGAACTTTTGTACTGGGAAAGTCATGCCCGGTGAACTTTTGTATTGGGAAAGTCATGCCCGGTGAACTTTTGTATTGGGAAAGTCATGCCCGGTGAACTTTTGTATTGGGAAAGTCATGCCCGGTGAACTTTTGTATTGGGAAAGTTATGCCCGGTGAACTTTTGTATTGGGAAAGTCATGCCCGGTGAACTTTTGTATTGGGAAAGCCATGCCCGGTGAACTTTTGTATTGGGAAAGTCATGCCCGATGAACTTTTGTATGGGAAAAGTCATGCCCGGTGAACTTTTGTATGGGAAAAATCATGCCCGGTGAACTTTTGTATTGGTAAAGTCATGCCCGGTGATCTTTTGTACTGGGAAAGTCATGCCCGGTGAACTTTTGTACTGGAAAAGTCATGCCCGGTGAACTTTTGTATTGGGAAAGTCATGCCCGGTCAACTTTTGTATTGGGAAAGTCATGCCCGGTGATCTTTTGTACTGGGAAAGTCATGCCCGGTGAACTTTTGTATTGGGAAAGTCATGCCCGGTGAACTTTTGTATTGGGAAAGTCATGCCCGGTGAACTTTTGTATTGGGAAAGTCATGCCCGGTGAACTTTTGTATTGGGAAAGTCATGCCCGGTGAACTTTTGTATTGGGAAAGTCATGCCCGGTGAACTTTTGTATTGGGAAAGTCATGCCCGGTCAACTTTTGTATTGGGAAAGTCATGCCCGGTCAACTTTTGTATTGGGAAAGTCATGCCCGGTGAACTTTTGTACTGGGAAAGTCATGCCCGGTGAACTTTTGTATGGGAAAAGTCATGCCCGGTGAACTTTTGTACTGGGAAAGTCATGCCCGGTGAACTTTTGTATTGGGAAAGTCATGCCCGGTGAACTTTGTATTGGGAAAGTCATGCCCGGTGAACTTTTGTATGGGAAAAGTCATGCCCGGTGAACTTTTGTATTGGGAAAGTCATGCCCGGTGAACTTTTGTATTGGGAAAGTCATGCCCGGTGAACTTTTGTATTGGGAAAGTCATGCCCGGTGAACTTTTGTATGGGAAAGTCATGCCCGGTGAACTTTTGTATTGGGAAAGTCATGCCCGGTGAACTTTTGTATGGGAAAAGTCATGCCCGGTGATCTTTTGTACTGGGAAAGTCATGCCCGGTCAACTTTTGTATTTGGAAAGTCATGCCCGGTGAACTTTTGTATTGGGAAAGTCATGCCCGGTCAACTTTTGTATTGGGAAAGTCATGCCCGGTGATCTTTTGTACTGGGCAAGTCATGCCCGGTGAACTTTTGTATGGGAAAAGTCATGCCCGGTGAACTTTTGTATTGGGAAAGTCATGCCCGGTGAACTTTTGTATTGGGAAAGTCATGCCCGGTGATCTTTTGTACTGGGAAAGTCATGCCCGGTGAACTTTTGTATGGGAAAAGTCATGCCCGGTGAACTTTTGTATTGGGAAAGTCATGCCCGGTGAACTTTTGTATTGGGAAAGTCATGCCCGGTGAACTTTTGTATTGGGAAAGTCATGCCCGGTGAACTTTTGTATTGGGAAAGTCATGCCCGGTGAACATTTGTACTGGGAAAGTCATGCCCGGTCAACTTTTGTATTGGGAAAGTCATGCCCGGTGAACTTTTGTATTGGGAAAGTCATGCCCGGTGAACTTTTGTATTGGGAAAGTCATGCCCGGTAATCTTTTGTACTGGGAAAGTCATGCCCGGTGAACTTTTGTACTGGGAAAGTCATGCCCGGTGAACTTTTGTATTGGGAAAGTCATGCCCGGTGAACTTTTGTATTGGGAAAGTCATGCCCGGTGAACTTTTGTATGGGAAAAGTCATGCCCGGTGAACTTTTGTATTGGGAAAGTCATGCCCGGTGAACTTTTGTATTGGGAAAGTCATGCCCGGTGATCTTTTGTACTGGGAAAGTCATGCCCGGTGATCTTTTGTACTGGGAAAGTCATGCCCGGTGAACTTTTGTATTGGGAAAGTCATGCCCGGTGAACTTTTGTATTGGGAAAGTCATGCCCGGTGATCTTTTGTACTGGGAAAGTCATGCCCGGTGAACTTTTGTATTGGGAAAGTCATGCCCGGTGAACTTTTGTATTGGGAAAGTCATGCCCGGTGAACTTTTGTATGGGAAAAGTCATGCCCGGTGAACTTTTGTATTGGGAAAGTCATGCCCGGTGAACTTTTGTATTGGGAAAGTCATGCCCGGTGAACTTTTGTATGGGAAAAGTCATGCCCGGTGAACTTTTGTATTGGGAAAGTCATGCCCGGTGAACTTTTGTACTGGGAAAGTCATGCCCGGTGAACTTTTGTATTGGGAAAGTCATGCCCGGTGAACTTTTGTATTGGGAAAGTCATGCACGGTGAACTTTTGTATGGGAAAAGTCATGCCCGGTGAACTTTTGTATTGGGAAAGTCATGCCCGGTGAACTTTTGTATTGGGAAAGTCATGCCCGGTGAACTTTTGTATGGGAAAATCATGCCCGGTGAACTTTTGTACTGGGAAAGTCATGCCCGGTGAACTTTTGTACTGGGAAAGTCATGCCCGGTCAACTTTTGTATTGGGAAAGTCATGCCCGGTGATCTTTTGTACTGGGAAAGTCATGCCCGGTGAACTTTTGTACTGGGAAAGTCATGCCCGGTGAACTTTTGTATTGGGAAAGTCATGCCCGGTGAACTTTTGTATTGGGAAAGTCATGCCCGGTGAACTTTTGTATTGGGAAAGTCATGCCCGGTGAACTTTTGTATTGGGAAAGTCATGCCCGGTGAACTTTTGTATTGGGAAAGTCATGCCCAGTGAACTTTTGTATGGGAAAATCATGCCCGGTGAACTTTTGTATTGGGAAAGTCATGCCCGGTGAACTTTTGTACTGGGAAAGTCATGCCCGGTGAACTTTTGTACTGGGAAAGTCATGCCCGGTCAACCTTTGTATTGGGAAAGTCATGCCCGGTGATCTTTTGTACTGGGTAAGTCATGCCCGGTGAACTTTTGTACTGGGAAAGTCATGCCCGGTGAACTTTTGTATTGGGAAAGTCATGCCCGGTGAACTTTTGTATTGGGAAAGTCATGCCCGGTGAACTTTTGTATTGGGAAAGTCATGCCCGGTGAACTTTTGTATTGGGAAAGTCATGCCCGGTGAACTTTTGTATTGGGAAAGTCATGCCCGGTGAACTTTTGTATTGGGAAAGTCATGCCCGGTCAACTTTTGTATTGGGAAAGTCATACCCGGTGAACTTTTGTATTGGGAAAAGTCATGCCCGGTGAACTTTTGTATTGGGAAAGTCATGCCCGGTGAACTTTTGTATTGGGAAAGTCATGCCCGGTGAACTTTTGTATTGGGAAAGTCATGCCCGGTGAACTTTTGTATGGGAAAAGTCATGCCCGGTGAACTTTTGTATTGGGAAAGTCATGCCCGGTGAACTTTTGTACTGGGAAAGTCATGCCCGGTGAACTTTTGTATTGGGAAAGTCATGCCCGGTGATCTTTTGTACTGGGAAAGTCATGCCCGGTGAACTTTTGTATGGGAAAAGTCATGCCCGGTCAACTTTTGTATTGGGAAAGTCATGCCCGGTGAACTTTTGTATTGGGAAAGTCATGCCCGGTGAACTTTTGTATTGGGAAAGTCATGCCCGGTGAACTTTTGTATTGGGAAAGTCATGCCCGGTGATCTTTTGTACTGGGAAAGTCATGCCCGGTCAACTTTTGTATTGGGAAAGTCATGCCCGGTGAACTTTTGTATTGGGAAAGTCATGCCCGGTGAACTTTTGTATTGGGAAAGTCATGCCCGGTGAACTTTTGTATTGGGAAAGTCATGCCCGGTGAACTTTTGTTTTGGGAAAGTCATGCCCGGTGAACTTTTGTATTGGGAAAGTCATGCCCGGTGAACTTTTGTATTGGGAAAGTCATGCCCGGTGAACTTTTGTACTGGGAAAGTCATGCCCGGTGAACTTTTGTATTGGGAAAGTCATGCCCGGTGATCTTTTGTACTGGGAAAGTCATGCCCGGTGAACTTTTGTATGGGAAAAGTCATGCCCGGTGAACTTTTGCATGGGAAAAGTCATGCCCGGTGAACTTTTGTATGGGAAAAGTCATGCCCGGTGAACTTTTGTATTGGGAAAGTCATGCCCGGTGAACTTTTGTATTGGGAAAGTCATGCCCGGTGAACTTTTGTATTAGGAAAGTCATGCCCGGTGAACTTTTGTATTGGGAAAGTCATGCCCGGTGAACTTTTGTATGGGAAAAGTCATGCCCGGTGATCTTTTGTACTGGGAAAGTCATGCCCGGTGAACTTTTGTATTGGGAAAGTCATGCCCGGTGAACTTTTGTATTGGGAAAGTCATGCCCGGTGATATTTTGTACTGGGAAAGTCATGCCCGGTGAACTTTTGTATGGGAAAAGTCATGCCCGGTGAACTTTTGTATTGGGAAAGTCATGCCCGGTGAACTTTTGTACTGGGAAAGTCATGCCCGGTGAACTTTTGTATTGGGAAAGTCATGCCCGGTGAACTTTTGTATTGGGAAAGTAATGCCCGGTGAACTTTCGTATTGGGAAAGTCATGCCCGGTGAACTTTTGTACTGGGAAAGTCATGCCCGGTGAACTTTTGTATGGGAAAAGTCATGCCCGGTGAACTTTTGTATGGGAAAAGTCATGCCCGGTGAACTTTTGTATGGGAAAAGTCATGCCCGGTGAACTTTTGTATTGGGAAAGTCATGCCCGGTCAACTTTTGTATTGGGAAAGTCATGCCCGGTCAACTTTTGTATTGGGAAAGTCATGCCCGGTGATCTTTTGTACTGGGAAAGTCATGCCCGGTGAACTTTTGTATTGGGAAAGTCATGCCCGGTGATCTTCTGTACTGGGAAAGTCATGCCCGGTCAACTTTTGTATTGGGAAAGTCATGCCCGGTGAACTTTTGTATGGGAAAAGTCATGCCCGGTGAACTTTTGTATTAGGAAAGTCATGCCCGGTCAACTTTTGTATGACTTTGCATGACTTTCCCAATTGCACGGTGATCTTTTGTATTGGGAAAGTCATGCCCGGTGAACTTTTGTATTGGGAAAGTCATGCCCGGTCAACTTTTGTATGGGAAAAGTCATGCCCGGTGAACTTTTGTATTGGGAAAGTCATGCCCGGTGAACTTTTGTATTGGGAAAGTCATGCCTGGTGAACTTTTGTATTGGGAAAGTCATGCCCGGTGAACTTTTGTACTGGGAAAGTCATGCCCGGTGAACTTTTGTATTGGGAAAGTCATGCCCGGTTAACTTTTGTATTGGGAAAGTCATGCCCGGTGAACTTTTGTATTGGGAAAGTCATGCCCGGTGATCTTTTGTACTGGGAAAGTCATGCCCGGTGAACTTTTGTATTGGGAAAGTCATGCCCGGTGAACTTTTGTATTGGGAAAGTCATGCCAGGTCAACTTTTGTATTGGGAAAGTCATGCCCGGTCAACTTTTGTATGGGAAAAGTCATGCCCGGTCAACTTTTGTATTGGGAAAGTCATGCCCGGTGAACTTTTGTATTGGGAAAGTCATGCCCGGCCAACTTTTGTATTGGGAAAGTCATGCCCGGTGAACTTTTGTATTGGGAAAGTCATGCCCGGTGATCTTTTGTACTGGGAAAGTCATGCCCGGTGAACTTTTGTATTGGAAAAGTCATGCCCGGTCAACTTTTGTATTGGGAAAGTCATGCCCGGTGAACTTTTGTATTGGGAAAGTCATGCCCGGTGAACTTTTGTATTGGGAAAGTCATGCCAGGTCAACTTTTGTATTGGGAAAGTCATGCCCGGTCAACTTTTGTATGGGAAAAGTCATGCCCGGTCAACTTTTGTATTGGGAAAGTCATGCCCGGTGAACTTTTGTGTTGGGAAAGTCATGCCCGGCCAACTTTGGTATTGGGAAAGTCATGCCCGGTGAACTTTTGTATTGGGAAAGTCATGCCCGGTGATCTTTTGTACTGGGAAAGTCATGCCCGGTGAACTTTTGTATTGGAAAAGTCATGCCCGGTCAACTTTTGTATTGGGAAAGTCATGCCCGGTCAACTTTTGTACTGGGAAAGTCATGCCCGGTGAACTTTTGTATGGGAAAAGTCATGCCCGGTGAACTTTTGTATGGGAAAAGTCATGCCCGGTGAACTTTTGTATTGGGAAAGTCATGCCCGGTGAACTTTTGTATTGGGAAAGTCATGCCCGGTCAACTTTTGTATTGGGAAAGTCATGCCCGGTGATCTTTTGTACTGGGAAAGTCATGCCCGGTGAACTTTTGTATTGGGAAAGTCATGCCCGGTGATCTTCTGTACTGGGAAAGTCATGCCCGGTCAACTTTTGTATTGGGAAAGTCATGCCCGGTGAACTTTTGTATGGGAAAAGTCATGCCCGGTGAACTTTTGTATTGGGAAAGTCATGCCCGGTCAACTTTTGTATTGGGAAAGTCATGCCCGGTGAACTTTTGTATTGGGAAAGTCATGCCCGGTGAACTTTTGTACTGGGAAAGTCATGCCCGGTGAACTTTTGTATTGGGAAAGTTATGCCCGGTGAACTTTTGTATTGGGAAAGTCATGCCCGGTGAACATTTGTACTGGGAAAGTCATGCCCGGTCAACTTTTGTATTGGGAAAGTCATGCCCTGTGACTTTTCCCATACAAAAGTTCACCGGGCATGACTTTTCCCATACAAAAGATCACCGGGCATGACTTTTCCCATACAAAAGTTCACCGGGCATGACTTTCCCAGTACAAAAGATCACCGGGCATGATTTTCCCAATACAAAAGTTCACCGGGCATGACTTTCCCAATACAAAAGTTCACCGGGCATGACTTTCCCAGTACAAAAGATCACCGGGCATGACTTTCCCAATACAAAAGTTGACCGGGCATGACTTTCCCAGTACAAAAGTTCACCGGGCATGACTTTCCCAGTACAAAAGATCACCGGGCATGACTTTCCCAAAACAAAAGTTCACCGGGCATGACTTTCCCAATACAAAAGTTCACCGGGCATGACTTTCCCAATACAAAAGTTCACCGGGCATGACTTTCCCAATACAAAAGTTAACCGGGCATGACTTTCCCAATACAAAAGTTCACCGGGCATGACTTTCCCAATACAAAAGTTCACCGGGCATGACTTTCCCAATACAAAAGTTCACCGGGCATGACTTTCCCAATACAAAAGTTCACCGGGCATTACTTTCCCAGTACAAAAGTTCACCGGGCATGACTTTCCCAGTACAAGAGATCACCGGGCATGACTTTCCCAGTACAAAAGATCACCGGGCATGACTTTCCCAATACAAAAGTTCACCGGGCATGACTTTCCCAATACAAAAGTTCACCAGGCATGACTTTCCCAATACAAAAGTTCACCGGGCATAACTTTCCCAATACAAAAGTTCACCGGGCATGACTTTCCCAATACAAAAGTTCACCGGGCATGACTTTCCCAATACAAAAGTTCACCGGGCATGACTTTTCCCATACAAAAGTTCACCGGGCATGACTTTTCCCATACAAAAGATCACCGGGCATGACTTTTCCCATACAAAAGTTCACCGGGCATGACTTTCCCAGTACAAAAGATCACCGGGCATGACTTTCCCAATACAAAAGTTCACCGGGCATGACTTTCCCAATACAAAAGTTCACCGGGCATGACTTTCCCAGTACAAAAGTTCACCGGGCATGACTTTCCTAATACAAAAGTTGACCGGGCATGACTTTCCCAATACCAAAGTTGACCGGGCATGACTTTCCCAATACAAAAGTTGACCGGGCATGACTTTCCCAATACAAAAGTTCACCGGGCATGACTTTCCCAATACAAAAGTTCACCGGGCATGACTTTCCCAATACAAAAGATCACCGGGCATGACTTTCCCAATACAAAAGTTGACCGGGCATGACTTTCCCAATACAAAAGTTGACCGGGCATGACTTTCCCAATACAAAAGTTGACCGGGCATGACTTTCCCAATACAAAAGTTGACCGGGCATGACTTTCCCAATACAAAAGTTCACCGGGCATGACTTTCCCAATACAAAAGTTCACCGGGCATGACTTTCCCAATACAAAAGTTCACCGGGCATGACTTTCCCAATACAAAAGTTCACCTGGCATGACTTTCCCAGTACAAAAGTTCACCGGGCATGACTTTCCCAGTACAAAAGATCACCGGGCATGACTTTCCCAATACAAAAGTTGACCGGGCATGACTTTCCCAGTACAAAAGATCACCGGGCAGGACTTTCCCAGTACAAAAGATCACCGGGCATGACTTTTCCCATACAAAAGTTCACCGGGCATGACTTTCCCAGTACAAAAGATCACCGGGCATGACTTTCCCAGTACAAAAGATCACCGGGCATGACTTTCCCAGTACAAAAGTTCACCGGGCATGACTTTCCCAATACAAAAGTTCACCGGGCATGACTTTCCCAATACAAAAGTTCACCGGGCATGACTTTCCCAATACAAAAGTTCACCGGGCATGACTTTCCCAATACAAAAGTTCACCGGGCATGACTTTCCCAGTAAAAAGGTTCACCGGGCATGACTTTCCCAATACAAAAGTTCACCGGGCATGACTTTCCCAATACAAAAGTTCACCGGGCATGACTTTTCCCATACAAAAGTTCACCGGGCATGACTTTCCCAGTACAAAAGATCACCGGGCATGACTTTCCCAATACAAAAGTTCACCGGGCATGACTTTCCCAATACAAAAGTTCACCGGGCATGACTTTCCCAATACAAAAGTTCACCGGGCATGACTTTCCCAATACAAAAGTTCACCGGGCATGACTTTCCCAATACAAAAGTTCACCGGGCATGACTTTCCCAACACAAAAGTTCACCGGGCATGACTTTTCCCATACAAAAGTTCACCGGGCATGACTTTCCCAATACAAAAGTTCACCGGGCATGACTTTCCCAATACAAAAGATCACCGGGCATGACTTTCCCAATACAAAAGTTCACCGGGCATGACTTTTCCCATACAAAAGTTCACCGGGCATGACTTTCCCAATACAAAAGTTCACCGGGCATGACTTTCCCAATACAAAAGTTGACCGGGCATGACTTTCCCAGTACCAAAGATCACCGGGCATGACTTTCCCAATACAAAAGTTGACCGGGCATGACTTTCACAGTACAAAAGTTCACCGGGCATGACTTTCCCAGTACAAAAGTTCACCGGGCATGACTTTCCCAATACAAAAGTTCACCGGGCATGACTTTCCCAATACAAAAGTTCACCGGGCATGACTTTCCCAATACAAAAGTTCACCGGGCATGACTTTCCCAATACAAAAGTTGACCGGGCATGACTTTCCCAATACAAAAGTTCACCGGGCATGACTTTTCGCATACAAAAGATCACCGGGCATGACTTTCCCAATACAAAAGTTCACCGGGCATGACTTTCCCAGTACAAAAGATCACCGGGCATGACTTTCCCAATACAAAAGTTGACCGGGCATGACTTTCCTAGTACAAAAGTTCACCGGACATGACTTTTCCCATACAAAAGTTCACCGGGCATGACTTTCCCAGTACAAAAAATCACAGGGCATGACTTTCCCAATACAAAAGTTGACCGGGCATGACTTTCCCAGTACAAAAGTTCACCGGGCATGACTTTCCCAATACAAAAGTTCACCGGGCATGACTTTTCCCATACAAAAGTTCACCGGGCATGACTTTTCCCATACAAAAGTTCACCGGGCATGACTTTCCCAATACAAAAGTTCACCGGGCATGACTTTCCCAATACAAAAGTTCACCGGGCATGACTTTCCCAATACAAAAGTTCACCGGGCATGACTTTCCCAATACAAAAGTTCACCGGGCATGACTTTCCCAATACAAAAGTTGACCGGGCATGACTTTCCCAGTACAAAAGATCACCGGGCATGACTTTCCCAGTACAAAAGATCACCGGGCATGACTTTCCCAATACAAAAGTTCACCGGGCATAACTTTCCCAATACAAAAGTTCACCGGGCATGACTTTCCCAATACAAAAGTTCACCGGGCATGACTTTCCCAATACAAAAGTTGACCGGGCATGACTTTCCCAGTACAAAAGTTCACCGGGCATGACTTTCCCAGTACAAAAGATCACCGGGCATGACTTTCCCAATACAAAAGTTGACCGGGCATGACTTTCCCAGTACAAATGTTCACCGGGCATGACTTTCCCAATACAAAAGTTCACCGGGCATGACTTTCCCAATACAAAAGTTCACCGGGCATGACTTTCCCAGTACAAAAGATCATCGGGCATGACTTTCCCAATACAAAAGTTGACCGGACATGACTTTCCCAGTACAAATGTTCACCGGGCATGACTTTCCCAATACAAAAGTTCACCGGGCATGACTTTCCCAATACAAAAGTTCACCGGGCATGACTTTCCCAGTACAAAAGATCACCGGGCATGACTTTCCCAATACAAAAGTTCACCGGGCATGACTTTCCCAGTACAAATGTTCACCGGGCATGACTTTCCCAATACAAAAATTCACCGGGCATGACTTTCCCAATACAAAAGTTCACCGGGCATGACTTTCCCAGTACAAAAGATCACCGGGCATGACTTTCCCAATACAAAAGTTGACCGGGCATGACTTTCCCAATACATAAGTTCACCGGGCATGACTTTCCCAATACAAAAGTTGACCGGGCATGACTTTCCCAATACAAAATTTGACCGGGCATGACTTTCCCAATACAAAAGTTGATGGGCATGACTTTTCCAATACAAAAGTTCACCGGGCATGACTTTCCCAATACAAAAGTTCACCGGGCATGACTTTCCCAATACAAAAGTTCACCGGGCATGACTTTTCCCATACAAAAGTTCACCGGGCATGACTTTTCCCATACAAAAGTTCACCGGGCATGACTTTTCCCATACAAAAGTTCACCGGGCATGACTTTCCCAGTACAAAAGGTCACCGGGCATGACTTTCCCAGTACAAAAGATCACCGGGCATGACTTTCCCAATACAAAAGTTCACCGGGCATGACTTTCCCAGTACAAAAGTTCACCGGGCATGACTTTCCCAGTACAAAAGATCACCGGGCATGACTTTTCCCATACAAAAGTTCACCGGGCATGACTTTCCCAATACAAAAGTTCACCGGGCATGACTTTCCCAATACAAAAGTTCATCGGGCATGACTTTCCCAATACAAAAGTTCACCGGGCATGATTTTCCCATACAAAAGTTCACCGGGCATGACTTTCCCAGTACAAAAGATCACCGGGCATGACTTTTCCCATACAAAAGTTGACCGGGCATGACTTTTCCCATACAAAAGTTCACCGGGCATGACTTTTCCCATACAAAAGTTGACCGGGCATGACTTTCCCAATACAAAAGTTGACCGGGCATAAATTTCCCAGTACAAAAGTTCACCGGGCATGACTTTCCCAATACAAAAGTTCACCGGGCATGACTTTCCCAATACAAAAGTACACCGGGCATGACTTTTCCCATACAAAAGTTCACCGGGCATGACTTTCCCAGTACAAAAGATCACCGGGCATGACTTTCCCATACAAAAGTTCACCGGGCATGACTTTCCCAATACAAAAGTTCACCGGGCATGACTTTCCCAATACAAAAGTTCACCGGGCATGACTTTCCCAATACAAAAGTTCACCGGGCATGACTTTTCCCATACAAAAGTTCACCGGGCATGACTTTCCCAGTACAAAAGATCACCGGGCATGACTTTCCCAGTACAAAAGATCACTGGGCATGACTTTCCCAATACAAAAGTTCACCGGGCATGACTTTCCCAGTACAAAAGATCACCGGGCATGACTTTTCCCATACAAAAGTTCACCGGGCATGACTTTCCCAATACAAAAGTTCACCGGGCATGACTTTCTCAATACAAAAGTTCACCGGGCATGACTTTCCCAATACAAAAGTTCACCGGGCATGGCTTTCCCATACAAAAGTTCACCGGGCATGACTTTCCCAGTACAAAAGATCACCGGGCATGACTTTTCCCATACAAAAGTTGACCGGGCATGACTTTTCCCATACAAAAGTTCACCGGGCATGACTTTTCCCATACAAAAGTTGACCGGGCATGACTTTCCCAATACAAAAGTTGACCGGGCATGACTTTCCCAATACAAAAGTTGACCGGGCATAAATTTCCCAGTACAAAAGTTCACCGGGCATGACTTTCCCAATACAAAAGTTCACCGGGCATGACTTTCCCAATACAAAAGTACACCGGGCATGACTTTTCCCATACAAAAGTTCACCGGGCATGACTTTCCCAGTACAAAAGATCACCGGGCATGACTTTCCCATACAAAAGTTCACCGGGCATGACTTTCCCAATACAAAAGTTCACCGGGCATGACTTTCCCAATACAAAAGTTCACCGGGCATGACTTTCCCAATACAAAAGTTCACCGGGCATGACTTTTCCCATACAAAAGTTCACCGGGCATGACTTTCCCAGTACAAAAGATCACCGGGCATGACTTTCCCAGTACAAAAGATCACTGGGCATGACTTTCCCAATACAAAAGTTCACCGGGCATGACTTTCCCAGTACAAAAGATCACCGGGCATGACTTTTCCCATACAAAAGTTCACCGGGCATGACTTTCCCAATACAAAAGTTCACCGGGCATGACTTTCTCAATACAAAAGTTCACCGGGCATGACTTTCCCAATACAAAAGTTCACCGGGCATGGCTTTCCCATACAAAAGTTCACCGGGCATGACTTTCCCAGTACAAAAGATCACCGGGCATGACTTTTCCCATACAAAAGTTGACCGGGCATGACTTTTCCCATACAAAAGTTCACCGGGCATGACTTTTCCCATACAAAAGTTGACCGGGCATGACTTTCCCAATACAAAAGTTGACCGGGCATGACTTTCCCAGTACAAAAGTTCACCGGGCATGACTTTCCCAATACAAAAGTTCACCGGGCATGACTTTCCCAATACAAAAGTTCACCGGGCATGACTTTTCCCATACAAAAGTTCACCGGGCATGACTTTCCCAGTACAAAAGATCACCGGGCATGACTTTCCCATACAAAAGTTCACCGGGCATGACTTTCCCAATACAAAAGTTCACCGGGCATGACTTTCCCAATACAAAAGTTCACCGGGCATGACTTTCCCAATACAAAAGTTCACCGGGCATGACTTTCTCAGTACAAAAGATCACCGGGCATGACTTTCCCAATACAAAAGTTGACCGGGCATGACTTTCCCAATACAAAAGTTCACCGGGCATGACTTTCTCAATACAAAAGTTCACCGGGCATGACTTTCCCAATACAAAAGTTCACCGGGCATGACTTTTCCCATACAAAAGTTCACCGGGCATGACTTTCCCAATACAAAAGTTCACCGGGCATGACTTTCCCATACAAAAGTTCACCGGGCATGACTTTCCCAATACAAAAGTTCACCGGGCATGACTTTCCCAATACAAAAGTTCACCGGGCATGACTTTCCCAATACAAAAGTTCACCGGGCATGACTTTCTCAGTACAAAAGATCACCGGGCATGACTTTCCCAATACAAAAGTTGACCGGGCATGACTTTCCCATACAAAAGTTCACCGGGCATGACTTTCCCAATACAAAAGTTCACCGGGCATGACTTTCCCAATACAAAAGTTCACCGGGCATGACTTTCCCAATACAAAAGTTCACCGGGCATGACTTTCCCAATACAAAAGTTCACCGGGCATGACTTTCCCAATACAAAAGTTCACCGGGCATGACTTTCTCAGTACAAAAGATCACCGGGCATGACTTTCCCAATACAAAAGTTGACCGGGCATGACTTTCCCAATACAAAAGTTCACCGGGCATGACTTTCTCAATACAAAAGTTCACCGGGCATGACTTTCCCAATACAAAAGTTCACCGGGCATGACTTTTCCCATACAAAAGTTCACCGGGCATGTCTTTCCCAGTACAAAAGATCACAGGGCATGACTTTCCCAATACAAAAGTTGACCGGGCATGACTTTCCCAGTACAAATGTTCACCGGGCATGACTTTCCCAATACAAAAGTTCACCGGGCATGACTTTCCCAATACAAAAGTTCACCGGGCATGACTTTCCCAGTACAAAAGTTCACCGGGCATGACTTTCCCAATACAAAAGTTCACCGGGCATGACTTTCCCAATACAAAAGTTGACCGGGCATGACTTTCCCAATACAAAAGTTCACCGGGCATGACTTTTCCCATACAAAAGTTCACCGGGCATGACTTTCCCAATACAAAAGTTGACCGGGCATGACTTTCCCAGTACAGAAGATCACCGGGCATGACTTTCCCAATACAAAAGTTGACCGGGCATGACTTTCCCAGTACAAAAGATCACCGGGCATGACTTTCCCAATACAAAAGTTGACCGGGCATGACTTTCCCAATACAAAAGTTGACCGGGCATGACTTTCCCAATACAAAAGTTCACCGGGCATGACTTTTCCCATACAAAAGTTCACCGGGCATGACTTTTCCCATACAAAAGTTCACCGGGCATGACTTTCCCAGTACAAAAGTTGACCGGGCATGACTTTCCCAATACAAAAGTTGGCCGGGCATGACTTTCCCAATACAAAAGTTCACCGGGCATGACTTTCCCAATACAAAAGTTGACCGGGCATGACTTTTCCCATACAAAAGTTGACCGGGCATGACTTTCCCAATACAAAAGTTGACCTGGCATGACTTTCCCAATACAAAAGTTCACCGGGCATGACTTTCCCAATACAAAAGTTCACCGGGCATGACTTTCCCAATACAAAAGTTGACCGGGCATGACTTTTCCAATACAAAAGTTCACCGGGCATGACTTTCCCAGTACAAAAGATCACCGGGCATGACTTTCCCAATACAAAAGTTCACCGGGCATGACTTTCCCAATACAAAAGTTGGCCGGGCATGACTTTCCCAATACAAAAGTTCACCGGGCATGACTTTCCCAATACAAAAGTTGACCGGGCATGACTTTTCCCATACAAAAGTTGACCGGGCATGACTTTCCCAATACAAAAGTTGACCTGGCATGACTTTCCCAATACAAAAGTTCTCCGGGCATGACTTTCCCAATACAAAAGTTCACCGGGCATGACTTTCCCAGTACAAAAGATCACCGGGCATGACTTTCCCAATACAAAAGTTGACCGGGCATGACTTTCCCAATACAAAAGTTCACCGGGCATGACTTTTCCCATACAAAAGTTCACCGGGCATGACTTTTCCCATACAAAAGTTCACCGGGCATGACTTTTCCCATACAAAAGTTCACCGGGGCATGACTTTTCCCATACAAAAGTTCACCGGGCATGACTTTCCCAGTACAAAAGATCACCGGGCATGACTTTCCCAGTACAAAAGATCACTGGGCATGACTTTCCCAATACAAAAGTTCACCGGGCATGACTTTCCCAGTACAAAAGTTCACCGGGCATGACTTTCCCAGTACAAAAGATCACCGGGCATGACTTTTCCCATACAAAAGTTCACCGGGCATGACTTTCCCAATACAAAAGTTCACCGGGCATGACTTTCCCAATACAAAAGTTCACCGGGCATGACTTTTCCCATACAAAAGTTCACCGGGCATGACTGTCCCAGTACAAAAGATCACCGGGCATGACTTTCCCATACAAAAGTTCACCGGGCATGACTTTCCCAATACAAAAGTTCACCGGGCATGACTTTCCCAATACAAAAGTTCACCGGGCATGACTTTCCCAATACAAAAGTTCACCGGGCATGACTTTCCCAGTACAAAAGATCACCGGGCATGACTTTCCCAATACAAAAGTTGACCGGGCATGACTTTCCCAATACAAAAGTTCACCGGGCATGACTTTCTCAATACAAAAGTTCACCGGGCATGACTTTCCCAATACAAAAGTTCACCGGGCATGACTTTTCCCATACAAAAGTTCACCGGGCATGTCTTTCCCAGTACAAAAGATCACAGGGCATGACTTTCCCAATACAAAAGATGACCGGGCATGACTTTCCCAGTACAAATGTTCACCGGGCATGACTTTCCCAATACAAAAGTTCACCGGGCATAACTTTCCCAATACAAAAGTTCACCGGGCATGACTTTCCCAGTACAAAAGTTCACCGGGCATGACTTTCCCAATACAAAAGTTCACCGGGCATGACTTTCCCAATACATAAGTTGACCGGGCATGACTTTCCCAATACAAAAGTTCACCGGGCATGACTTTTCCCATACAAAAGTTCACCGGGCATGACTTTCCCAATACAAAAGTTGACCGGGCATGACTTTCCCAGTACAGAAGATCACCGGGCATGACTTTCCCAATACAAAAGTTCACCGGGCATGACTTTCCCAGTACAAAAGATCACCGGGCATGACTTTCCCAATACAAAAGTTGACCGGGCATGACTTTCCCAATACAAAAGTTCACCGGGCATGACTTTCCCAATACAAAAGTTCACCGGGCATGACTTTTCCCATACAAAAGTTCACCGGGCATGACTTTTCCCATACAAAAGTTCACCGGGCATGACTTTCCCAGTACAAAAGTTGACCGGGCATGACTTTCCCAATACAAAAGTTGACCGGGCATGACTTTTCCAATACAAAAGTTCACCGGGCATGACTTTCCCAGTACAAAAGATCACCGGGCATGACTTTCCCAATACAAAAGTTCACCGGGCATGACTTTCCCAATACAAAAGTTGGCCGGGCATGACTTTCCCAATACAAAAGTTCACCGGGCATGACTTTCCCAATACAAAAGTTGACCGGGCATGACTTTTCCCATACAAAAGTTGACCGGGCATGACTTTCCCAATACAAAAGTTGACCTGGCATGACTTTCCCAATACAAAAGTTCACCGGGCATGACTTTCCCAATACAAAAGTTCACCGGGCATGACTTTCCCAATACAAAAGTTGACCGGGCATGACTTTTCCAATACAAAAGTTCACCGGGCATGACTTTCCCAGTACAAAAGATCACCGGGCATGACTTTCCCAATACAAAAGTTCACCGGGCATGACTTTCCCAATACAAAAGTTGGCCGGGCATGACTTTCCCAATACAAAAGTTCACCGGGCATGACTTTCCCAATACAAAAGTTGACCGGGCATGACTTTTCCCATACAAAAGTTGACCGGGCATGACTTTCCCAATACAAAAGTTGACCTGGCAAAAGGGCCCGGTGAACTTTTGTATTGGGAAAGTCATGCCCGGTGAACTTTTGTATTGGGAAAGTCATGCCCGGTGAACTTTTGTATTGGGAAAGTCATGCCCGGTGAACTTTTGTATGGGAAAGTCATGCCCGGTGATCTTTTGTACTGGGAAAGTCATGCCCGGTGAACTTTTGTATGGGAAAAGTCATGCCCGGTGAACTTTTGTATTGGGAAAGTCATGCCCGGTGAACTTTTGTATTGGGAAAGTCATGCCCGGTGAACTTTTGTACTGGGAAAGTCATGCCCGGTCAACTTTTGTATTGGGAAAGTCATGCCCGGTCAACTTTTGTATGGGAAAAGTCATGCCCGGTGAACTTTTGTATGGGAAAAGTCATGCCCGGTCAACTTTTGTATGGGAAAAGTCATGCCCGGTGATCTTTTGTACTGGGAAAGTCATGCCCGGTGAACTTTTGTATGGGAAAGTCATGCCCGGTGAACTTTTGTATTGGGAAAGTCATGCCCGGTGAACTTTTGTATTGAGAAAGTCATGCCCGGTGAACTTTTGTATTGGGAAAGTCATGCCCGGTGAACTTTTGTATGGGAAAAGTCATGCCCGGTGATCTTTTGTACTGGGAAAGTCATGTCCGGTGAACTTTTGTACTGGGAAAGTCATGCCCGGTGAACTTTTGTATTGGGAAAGTCATGCCCAGTGATCTTTTGTACTGGGAAAGTCATGCCCGGTGATCTTTTGTACTGGGAAAGTCATGCCCGGTGAACTTTTGTATGGGAAAAGTCATGCCCGGTGAACTTTTGTATGGGAAAGTCATGCCCGGTGATCTTTTGTACTGGGAAAGTCATGCCCGGTGAACTTTTGTATTGGGAAAGTCATGCCCGGTGAACTTTTGTATGGGAAAAGTCATGCCCGGTGAACTTTTGTATGGGAAAAGTCATGCCCGGTGAACTTTTGTATTGGGAAAGTCATGCCCGGTCAACTTTTGTATTGGGAAAGTCATGCCCGGTGAACTTTTGTATTGGGAAAGTCATGCCAGGTCAACTTTTGTATTGGGAAAGTCATGCCCGGTGAACTTTTGTATGGGAAAAGTCATGCCCGGTGAACTTTTGTATTGGGAAAGTCATGCCCGGTCAACTTTTGTATTGGGAAAGTCATGCCCGGTGAACTTTTGTATGGGAAAAGTCATGCCCGGTGAACTTTTGTATTGGGAAAGTCATGCCAGGTCAACTTTTGTATTGGGAAAGTCATGCCCGGTGAACTTTTGTATGGGAAAAGTCATGCCCGGTGAACTTTTGTATTGGGAAAGTCATGCCCGGTCAACTTTTGTATTGGGAAAGTCATGCCCGGTGATCTTTTGTACTGGGAAAGTCATGCCCGGTGAACTTTTGTATTGGGAAAGTCATGCCCGGTGAACTTTTGTATTGGGAAAGTCATGCCAGGTCAACTTTTGTATTGGGAAAGTCATGCCCGGTCAACTTTTGTATGGGAAAAGTCATGCCCGGTCAACTTTTGTATTGGGAAAGTCATGCCCGGTGAACTTTTGTATTGGGAAAGTCATGCCCGGCCAACTTTTGTATTGGGAAAGTCATGCCCGGTGAACTTTTGTATTGGGAAAGTCATGCCCGGTGATCTTTTGTACTGGGAAAGTCATGCCCGGTGAACTTTTGTATTGGAAAAGTCATGCCCGGTCAACTTTTGTATTGGGAAAGTCATGCCCGGTGAACTTTTGTATTGGGAAAGTCATGCCCGGTGAACTTTTGTATTGGGAAAGTCATGCCAGGTCAACTTTTGTATTGGGAAAGTCATGCCCGGTCAACTTTTGTATGGGAAAAGTCATGCCCGGTCAACTTTTGTATTGGGAAAGTCATGCCCGGTGAACTTTTGTATTGAGAAAGTCATGCCCGGTGAACTTTTGTATTGGGAAAGTCATGCCCGGTGAACTTTTGTATGGGAAAAGTCATGCCCGGTGATCTTTTGTACTGGGAAAGTCATGCCCGGTGAACTTTTGTATTGGGAAAGTCATGCCCGGTGAACTTTTGTATTGAGAAAGTCATGCCCGGTGAACTTTTGTATTGGGAAAGTCATGCCCGGTGAACTTTTGTATGGGAAAAGTCATGCCCGGTGATCTTTTGTACTGGGAAAGTCATGCCCGGTGAACTTTTGTACTGGGAAAGTCATGCCCGGTGAACTTTTGTATTGGGAAAGTCATGCCCAGTGATCTTTTGTACTGGGAAAGTCATGCCCGGTGATCTTTTGTACTGGGAAAGTCATGCCCGGTGAACTTTTGTATGGGAAAAGTCATGCCCGGTGAACTTTTGTATTGGGAAAGTCATGCCCGGTGAACTTTTGTATTGGGAAAGTCATGCCCGGTGAACTTTTGTATTGGGAAAGTCATGCCCGGTGAACTTTTGTATGGGAAAGTCATGCCCGGTGATCTTTTGTACTGGGAAAGTCATGCCCGGTGAACTTTTGTATGGGAAAAGTCATGCCCGGTGTACTTTTGTATTGGGAAAGTCATGCCCGGTGAACTTTTGTATTGGGAAAGTCATGCCCGGTGAACTTTTGTACTGGGAAAGTCATGCCCGGTCAACTTTTGTATTGGGAAAGTCATGCCCGGTCAACTTTTGTATGGGAAAAGTCATGCCCGGTGAACTTTTGTATGGGAAAAGTCATGCCCGGTCAACTTTTGTATGGGAAAAGTCATGCCCGGTGATCTTTTGTACTGGGAAAGTCATGCCCGGTGAACTTTTGTATGGGAAAATCATGCCCGGTGAACTTTTGTATTGGGAAAGTCATGCCCGATGAACTTTTGTATTGGGAAAGTCATGCCCGGTGAACTTTTGTATTGGGAAAGTCATGCCCGGTGAACTTTTGTATGGGAAAAGTCATGCCCGGTGATCTTTTGTACTGGGAAAGTCATGCCCGGTGAACTTTTGTACTGGGAAAGTCATGCCCGGTGAACTTTTGTATTGGGAAAGTCATGCCCGGTGATCTTTTGTACTGGGAAAGTCATGCCCGGTGACCTTTTGTACTGGGAAAGTCATGCCCGGTAAACTTTTGTATGGGAAAAGTCATGCCCGGTGAACTTTTGTATGGGAAAAGTCATGCCCGGTGAACTTTTGTATGGGAAAAGTCATGCCCGGTGAACTTTTGTATTGGGAAAGTCATGCCCGGTGAACTTTTGTATTGGGAAAGTCATGCCCGGTGAACTTTTGTATTGGAAAAGTCATGCCCATCAACTTTTGTATTGGGAAAGTCATGCCCGGTCAAATTTTGTATTGGGAAAGTCATGCCCGGTCAACTTTTGTATTGGGAAAGTCATGCCCGGTGAACTTTTGTATTGGGAAAGTCATGCCCGGTCAACTTTTGTATTGGGAAAGTCATGCCCGGTGATCTTTTGTACTGGGAAAGTCATGCCCGGTGAACTTTTGTATTGGGAAAGTCATGCCCGGTGAATTTTTGTATTGGGAAAGTCATGCCCGGTGAACATTTGTACTGGGAAAGTCATGCCCGGTGAACTTTTGTATTGGGAAAGTCATGCCCGGTGATCTTTTGTACTGGGAAAGTCATGCCCGGTGAACTTTTGTATTGGGAAAGTCATGCCCGGTGAACTTTTGTATTGGGAAAGTCATGCCCGGTGAACATTTGTACTGGGAAAGTCATGCCCGGTCAACTTTTGTATTGGGAAAGTCATGCCCGGTGATCTTTTGTACTGGGAAAGTCATGCCCGGTGAACTTTTGTATTGGGAAAGTCATGCCCGGTGAACTTTTGTATTGGGAAAGTCATGCCCGGTGAACATTTGTACTGGGAAAGTCATGCCCGGTCAACTTTTGTATTGGGAAAGTCATGCCCGGTGATCTTTTGTACTGGGAAAGTCATGCCCGGTGAACTTTTGTACTGGGAAAGTCATGCCCGGTCAACTTTTGTATTGGGAAAGTCATGCCCGGTGAACTTTTGTATTGGGAAAGTCATGCCCGGTGAACTTTTGTATTGGGAAAGTTATGCCCGGTGAACTTTTGTATTGGGAAAGTCATGCCCGGTGATCTTTTGTACTGGGAAAGTCATGCCCGGTGATCTTTTGTACTGGGAAAGTCATGCCCGGTCAACTTTTGTATTGGGAAAGTCATGCCCGGTGAACTTTTGTATTGGGAAAGTCATGCCCGGTGAACTTTTGTATTGGGAAAGTCATGCCCGGTGAACTTTTGTATTGGGAAAGTCATGCCCGGTGAACTTTTGTATTGGGAAAGTCATGCCCGGTGAACTTTTGTATGGGAAAAGTCATGCCCGGTGAACTTTTGTATGGGAAAAGTCATGCCCGGTGAACTTTTGTATTGGGAAAGTCATGCCCGGTGAACTTTTGTACTGGGAAAGTCATGCCCGGTCAACTTTTGTATTGGGAAAGTCATGCCCTGTGATTTTTTGTACTGGGAAAGTCATGCCCGGTGAACTTTTGTATGGGAAAAGTCATGTCCGGTGAACTTTTGTACTAGGAAAGTCATGCCCGGTCAACTTTTGTATTGGGAAAGTCATGCCCGGTGATCTTTTGTACTGGGAAAGTCATGCCCGGTGAACTTTTGTATTGGGAAAGTCATGCCCGGTGATCTTTTGTATGGGAAAAGTCATGCCCGGTGAACTTTTGTATTGGGAAAGTCATGCCCGGTCAACTTTTGTATTGGGAAAGTCATGCCCGGTGAACTTTTGTATTGGGAAAGTCATGCCCGGTGAACTTTTGTATTGGGAAAGTCATGCCCGGTGAACTTTTGTATTGGGAAAGTCATGCCCGGTGAACTTTTGTACTGGGAAAGTCATGCCCGGTGAACTTTTGTACTGTGAAAGTCATGCCCGGTCAACTTTTGTATTGGGAAAGTCATGCCCGGTGATCTTTGGTACTGGGAAAGTCATGCCCGGTCAACTTTTGTATTGGGAAAGTCATGCCCGGTGAACTTTTGTATTGGGAAAGTCATGCCCGGTGAACTTTTGTATGGGAAAAGTCATGCCCGGTGAACTTTTGTATTGGGAAAGTCATGCCCGGTGATCTTTTGTATTGGGAAAGTCATGCCCGGTGAACTTTTGTATTGGGAAAGTCATGCCCGGTGAACTTTTGTATGGGAAAAGTCATGCCCGGTGAACTTTTGTGTTGGGAAAGTCATGCCCGGTGAACTTTTGTATTGGGAAAGTCATGCCCGGTGAACTTTTGTATTGGGAAAGTCATGCCCGGTGAACTTTTGTATTGGGAAAGTCATGCCCGGTGAACTTTTGTATTGGGAAAGTCATGCCCGGTGAACTTTTGTATTGGGAAAGTCATGCCCGGTGATCTTTTGTACTGGGAAAGTCATGCCCGGTGAACTTTTGTATGGGAAAAGTCATGCCCGGTGAACTTTTGTATTGGGAAAGTCATGCCCGGTGAACTTTTGTATTGGGAAAGTCATGCCCGGTGAACCTTTGTACTGGGAAAGTCATGCCCGGTGAACTTTTGTATTGGGAAAGTCATGCCCGGTGAACTTTTGTATTGGGAAAGTCATGCCCGGTGAACTTTTGTATTGGGAAAGTCATGCCCGGTGAACTTTTGTATTGGGAAAGTCATGCCCGGTGAACTTTTGTACTGGGAAAGTCATGCCCGGTGATCTTTTGTACTGGGAAAGTCATGCCCGGTGATCTTTTGTACTGGGAAAGTCATGCCCGGTGAACTTTTGTATGGGAAAAGTCATGCCCGGTGATCTTTTGTACTGGGAAAGTCCTGCCCGGTGATCTTTTGTACTGGGAAAGTCATGCCCGGTCAACTTTTGTATTGGGAAAGTCATGCCCGGTGATCTTTTGTACTGGGAAAGTCATGCCCGGTGAACTTTTGTACTGGGAAAGTCATGCCAGGTGAACTTTTGTATTGGGAAAGTCATGCCCGGTGAACTTTTGTATTGGGAAAGTCATGCCCGGTGAACTTTTGTATTGGGAAAGTCATGCCCGGTGAACTTTTGTATTGGGAAAGTCATGCCCGGTCAACTTTTGTATTGGGAAAGTCATGCCCGGTCAACTTTTGTATTGGGAAAGTCATGCCCGGTCAACTTTTGTATTGGGAAAGTCATGCCCGGTCAACTTTTGTATTGGGAAAGTCATGCCCGGTGATCTTTTGTATTGGGAAAGTCATGCCCGGTGAACTTTTGTATTGGGAAAGTCATGCCCGGTGAACTTTTGTATTGGGAAAGTCATGCCCGGTCAACTTTTGTATTGGGAAAGTCATGCCCGGTCAACTTTGGTATTGGGAAAGTCATGCCCGGTCAACTTTTGTATTAGGAAAGTCATGCCCGGTGAACTTTTGTACTGGGAAAGTCATGCCCGGTGAACTTTTGTATTGGGAAAGTCATGCCCGGTGAACTTTTGTATTGGGAAAGTCATGCCCGGTGATCTTTTGTACTGGGAAAGTCATGCCCGGTGAACTTTTGTATGGGAAAAGTCATGCCCGGTGATCTTTTGTATGGGAAAAGTCATGCCCGGTGAACTTTTGTATGGGAAAAGTCATGCCCGGTGAACTTTTGTATTGGGAAAGTCATGCCCGGTGAACTTTTGTACTGGGAAAGTCATGCCCGGTGATCTTTTGTACTGGGAAAGTCCTGCCCGGTGATCTTTTGTACTGGGAAAGTCATGCCCGGTCAACTTTTGTATTGGGAAAGTCATGCCCGGTGATCTTTTGTATTGGGAAAGTCATGCCCGGTGAACTTTTGTATTGGGAAAGTCATGCCCGGTGAACTTTTGTATGGGAAAAGTCATGCCCGGTGATCTTTTGTATGGGAAAAGTCATGCCCGGTGAACTTTTGTATGGGAAAAGTCATGCCCGGTGAACTTTTGTATGGGAAAAGTTATGCCCGGTGAACTTTTGTATTGGGAAAGTCATGCCCGGTGATCTTTTGTACTGGGAAAGTCATGCCCGGTGATCTTTTGTACTGGGAAAGTCATGCCCGGTCAACTTTTGTACTGGGAAAGTCATGCCCGGTGATCTTTTGTACTGGGAAAGTCATGCCCGGTCAACTTTTGTATTGGGAAAGTCATGCCCGGTGAACTTTTGTATTGGGAAAGTCATGCCCGGTGAACTTTTGTATTGGGAAAGTCATGCCCGGTGAACTTTTGTATTGGGAAAGTCATGCCCGGTGAACTTTTGTATTGGGAAAGTCATGCCCGGTGAACTTTTGTATGGGAAAAGTCATGCCCGGTGAACTTTTGTATGGGAAAAGTCATGCCCGGTGAACTTTTGTATTGGGAAAGTCATGCCCGGTGAACTTTTGTACTGGGAAAGTCATGCCCGGTCAACTTTTGTATTGGGAAAGTCATGCCCTGTGATTTTTTGTACTGGGAAAGTCATGCCCGGTGAACTTTTGTATGGGAAAAGTCATGTCCGGTGAACTTTTGTACTAGGAAAGTCATGCCCGGTCAACTTTTGTATTGGGAAAGTCATGCCCGGTGATCTTTTGTACTGGGAAAGTCATGCCCGGTGAACTTTTGTATTGGGAAAGTCATGCCCGGTGATCTTTTGTATGGGAAAAGTCATGCCCGGTGAACTTTTGTATTGGGAAAGTCATGCCCGGTCAACTTTTGTATTGGGAAAGTCATGCCCGGTGAACTTTTGTATTGGGAAAGTCATGCCCGGTGAACTTTTGTATTGGGAAAGTCATGCCCGGTGAACTTTTGTATTGGGAAAGTCATGCCCGGTGAACTTTTGTACTGGGAAAGTCATGCCCGGTGAACTTTTGTACTGTGAAAGTCATGCCCGGTCAACTTTTGTATTGGGAAAGTCATGCCCGGTGATCTTTGGTACTGGGAAAGTCATGCCCGGTCAACTTTTGTATTGGGAAAGTCATGCCCGGTGAACTTTTGTATTGGGAAAGTCATGCCCGGTGAACTTTTGTATGGGAAAAGTCATGCCCGGTGAACTTTTGTATTGGGAAAGTCATGCCCGGTGATCTTTTGTATTGGGAAAGTCATGCCCGGTGAACTTTTGTATTGGGAAAGTCATGCCCGGTGAACTTTTGTATGGGAAAAGTCATGCCCGGTGAACTTTTGTGTTGGGAAAGTCATGCCCGGTGAACTTTTGTATTGGGAAAGTCATGCCCGGTGAACTTTTGTATTGGGAAAGTCATGCCCGGTGAACTTTTGTATTGGGAAAGTCATGCCCGGTGAACTTTTGTATTGGGAAAGTCATGCCCGGTGAACTTTTGTATTGGGAAAGTCATGCCCGGTGATCTTTTGTACTGGGAAAGTCATGCCCGGTGAACTTTTGTATGGGAAAAGTCATGCCCGGTGAACTTTTGTATTGGGAAAGTCATGCCCGGTGAACTTTTGTATTGGGAAAGTCATGCCCGGTGAACCTTTGTACTGGGAAAGTCATGCCCGGTGAACTTTTGTATTGGGAAAGTCATGCCCGGTGACCTTTTGTATTGGGAAAGTCATGCCCGGTGAACTTTTGTATTGGGAAAGTCATGCCCGGTGAACTTTTGTATTGGGAAAGTCATGCCCGGTGAACTTTTGTACTGGGAAAGTCATGCCCGGTGATCTTTTGTACTGGGAAAGTCATGCCCGGTGATCTTTTGTACTGGGAAAGTCATGCCGGTGAACTTTTGTATGGGAAAAGTCATGCCCGGTGATCTTTTGTACTGGGAAAGTCCTGCCCGGTGATCTTTTGTACTGGGAAAGTCATGCCCGGTCAACTTTTGTATTGGGAAAGTCATGCCCGGTGATCTTTTGTACTGGGAAAGTCATGCCCGGTGAACTTTTGTACTGGGAAAGTCATGCCAGGTGAACTTTTGTATTGGGAAAGTCATGCCCGGTGAACTTTTGTATTGGGAAAGTCATGCCCGGTGAACTTTTGTATTGGGAAAGTCATGCCCGGTGAACTTTTGTATTGGGAAAGTCATGCCCGGTCAACTTTTGTATTGGGAAAGTCATGCCCGGTCAACTTTTGTATTGGGAAAGTCATGCCCGGTCAACTTTTGTATTGGGAAAGTCATGCCCGGTCAACTTTTGTATTGGGAAAGTCATGCCCGGTGATCTTTTGGTATTGGGAAAGTCATGCCCGGTGAACTTTTGTATTGGGAAAGTCATGCCCGGTGAACTTTTGTATTGGGAAAGTCATGCCCGGTCAACTTTTGTATTGGGAAAGTCATGCCCGGTCAACTTTTGGTATTGGGAAAGTCATGCCCGGTGAACTTTTGTATTGGGAAAGTCATGCCCGGTGAACTTTTGTATTGGGAAAGTCATGCCCGGTCAACTTTTGTATTGGGAAAGTCATGCCCGGTCAACTTTGGTATTGGGGAAAGTCATGCCCGGTGAACTTTTGTATTGGGAAAGTCATGCCCGGTGAACTTTTGTATTGGGAAAGTCATGCCCGGTGATCTTTTGTACTGGGAAAGTCATGCCCGGTGAACTTTTGTATGGGAAAAGTCATGCCCGGTGATCTTTTGTATGGGAAAAGTCATGTCCGGTGAACTTTTGTATGGGAAAAGTCATGCCCGGTGAACTTTTGTATTGGGAAAGTCATGCCCGGTGAACTTTTGTATTGGGAAAGTCATGCCCGGTGAACTTTTGTATTGGGAAAGTTATGCCCGGTGAACTTTTGTATTGGGAAAGTCATGCCCGGTGAACTTTTGTATTGGGAAAGTCATGCCCGGTGAACTTTTGTATTGGGAAAGTCATGCCCGGTGATCTTTTGTACTGGGAAAGTCATGCCCGGTGATCTTTTGTACTGGGAAAGTCATGCCCGGTGAACTTTTGTACTGGGAAAGTAATGCCCGGTGAACTTTTGTATTGGAAAGTCATGCCCGGTGAACTTTTGTATTGGGAAAGTCATGCCCGGTGAACTTTTGTATTGGGAAAGTCATGCCGGTGAACTTTTGTATTGGAAAGTCATGCCCGGTTAACTTTTGTATTGGGGAAAGTCATGCCCGGTGAACTTTTGTATTGGGAAAGTCATGCCCGGTGAACTTTTGTATTGGGAAAGTCATGCCCGGTGAACTTTGTTTTGGGAAAGTCATGCCCGGTGATCTTTTGTACTGGGAAAGTCATGCCCGGTGAACTTTTGTACTGGGAAAGTCATGCCCGGTCAACTTTTGTATTGGGAAAGTCATGCCCGGTGATCTTTTGTACTGGGAAAGTCATGCCCGGTGAACTTTTGTATTGGGAAAGTCATGCCCGGTGAACTTTTGTATTGGGAAAATCATGCCCGGTGATCTTTTGTACTGGGAAAGTCATGCCCGGTGAACTTTTGTATGGGAAAAGTCATGCCCGGTGATCTTTTGTATGGGAAAAGTCATGCCCGGTGAACTTTTGTATGGGAAAAGTCATGCCCGGTGAACTTTTGTATTGGGAAAGTCATGCCCGGTGAACTTTTGTATTGGGAAAGTCATGCCCGGTGAACTTTTGTATTGGGAAAGTCATGGCCCGGTCAACTTTTGTATTGGGAAAGTCATGCCCGGTGATCTTTTGTATTGGGAAAGTCATGCCCGGTGAACTTTTGTATTGGGAAAGTCATTGCCCGGTTAACTTTTGTATTGGGAAAGTCATGCCCGGTGAACTTTTGTATTGGGAAAGTCATGCCCGGTGAACTTTGTATTGGGAAAGTCATGCCCGGTGAACTTTTGTATGGGGAAAAGTCATGCCCGGTGAACTTTTGTATTGGGAAAGTCATGCCCGGTGAACTTTTGTATTGGGAAAGTCATGCCCGGTGAACTTTTGTATTGGGAAAGTCATGCCCGGTCAACTTTTGTATTGGGAAAGTCATGCCCGGTGATCTTTTGTATTGGGAAAGTCATGCCCGGTGAACTTTTGTATTGGGAAAGTCATGCCCGGTTAACTTTTGTATTGGGAAAGTCATGCCCGGTGAACTTTTGTATTGGGAAAGTCATGCCCGGTGAACTTTTGTATTGGGAAAGTCATGCCCGGTGAACTTTTGTTTTGGGAAAGTCATGCCCGGTGATCTTTTGTACTGGGAAAGTCATGCCCGGTGAACTTTTGTACTGGGAAAGTCATGCCCGGTCAACTTTTGTATTGGGAAAGTCATGCCCGGTGATCTTTTGTACTGGGAAAGTCATGCCCGGTGAACTTTTGTATTGGGAAAGTCATGCCCGGTGAACTTTTGTATTGGGAAAATCATGCCCGGTGATCTTTTGTACTGGGAAAGTCATGCCCGGTGAACTTTTGTATGGGAAAAGTCATGCCCGGTGATCTTTTGTATGGGAAAAGTCATGCCCGGTGAACTTTTGTATGGGGAAAGTCATGCCCGGTGAACTTTGTATTGGGAAAGTCATGCCCGGTGAACTTTTGTATTGGGAAAGTCATGCCCGGTGAACTTTTGTATTGGGAAAGTCATGCCCGGTCAACTTTTGTATTGGGAAAGTCATGCCCGGTGATCTTTTGTATTGGGAAAGTCATGCCCGGTGATCTTTTGTACTGGGAAAGTCATGCCCGGTGAACTTTTGTACTGGGAAAGTCATGCCCGGTGAACTTTTGTACTGGGAAAAGTCATGCCCGGTGAACTTTTGTATTGGGAAAGTCATGCCCGGTGAACTTTTGTATTGGGAAAGTCATGCCCGGTGAACTTTTGTATTGGGAAAGTCATGCCCGGTGAACTTTTGTATTGGGAAAGTCATGCCCGGTGAACTTTTGTATTGGGAAAGTCATGCCCGGTCAACTTTTGTATTGGGAAAGTCATGCCCGGTGAACTTTTGTATAGGGAAAGTCATGCCCGGTGATCTTTTGTATTGGAAAGTCATGCCCGGTCAACTTTTGTATTGGGGAAAGTCATGCCCGGTGAACTTTTGTACTGGGAAAGTCATGCCCGGTGAACTTTTGTACTGTGAAAGTCATGCCCGGTCAACTTTTGTATTGGGAAAGTCATGCCCGGTGATCTTTGGTACTGGGAAAGTCATGCCCGGTCAACTTTTGTATTGGGAAAGTCATGCCCGGTGAACTTTTGTATTGGGAAAGTCATGCCCGGTGAACTTTTGTATGGGAAAAGTCATGCCCGGTGAACTTTTGTATTGGGAAAGTCATGCCCGGTGATCTTTTGTATTGGGAAAGTCATGCCCGGTGAACTTTTGTATTGGGAAAGTCATGCCCGGTGACTTTTGTATGGGAAAAGTCATGCCCGGTGAACTTTTGTGTTGGGAAAGTTCATGCCCGGTGAACTTTTGTATTGGGAAAGTCATGCCCGGTGAACTTTTGTATGGGAAAGTCATGCCCGGTGAACTTTTGTATTGGGAAAGTCATGCCCGGTGAACTTTTGTATTGGGAAAGTCATGCCCGGTGAACTTTTGTATTGGGAAAGTCATGCCCGGTGATCTTTTGTACTGGGAAAGTCATGCCCGGTGAACTTTTGTATGGGAAAAGTCATGCCCGGTGAACTTTTGTATTGGGAAAGTCATGCCCGGTGAACTTTTGTATTGGGAAAGTCATGCCCGGTGGAACCTTTGTACTGGGAAAGTCATGCCCGGTGAACTTTT